>NC_133658.1:924376003-924634376 GCF_037893015.1 Macrotis lagotis | reverse complement strand
TGGACAAAAACCAGCTCTTAGTTCATTTATTAGTTCAATAGTTTTCTTACTTTCAATTTTATTAATATCTCCCTTGATTTTCAGAATTTCTATTTTGTATTTTATTGGGAATTTTTAATTTGTTCCTTTTCTAACTTTTTATTTAAATACCAAAACATTGATGTGTTCTTTCTTTATTTTATTCATCTGGGAATTTAGAGATATAAAATTTCCCCTATGTCCTGCTTTGGCTGCATCCCATAAGTTTTGGTATGTTGTCTCATTATTATCACTCACTTTTGGTGAGATAAGTTATTGTTTCTTTAATTTGTTGTTTGACCCACTCATTCTTTAGGATTATATTATTACAATTAATTTTTAATCTATCTTTCCATGTCCCTTTTTAACATGCATCATGATCTGAAGAGGATGTTTTTAATATTTCTGCCTTTTTTTTTTTTTGCATTGATTGTAGGTTTTTATGCCCTAATGCATGGTCTACATTATTTATTCCTTACTATCCCCATTCAGTTTTCTCTCTAGGTCTATGTTTTCTAACTTTTCTGAAATTCTATTGCCTTCTTAACTTCTTTTTTTGTTAATTTTGGGGTTATATTTATCTAGTTCCTAGAGGGGGATGTTAAGATTTCACACTAGTATATATAGTTTTGTTATCTCGTTCTTCCTGTAGCTTATTTAATTTCTCCCACAAGAATCTGTATGCTATAACACTTGGTGCATATTTTTAGTATTTGCTATAGTTTAGTATTGCTATTATTTCATTATCTATGGTACCTTTGGCTAGATGGAGATTTCTTCCTTATTTCTTTTAATTTGATTTATGGTTACTTTTAATCTATGATCAGGATTGCTATCCCTGCTTATTTGCTTCAACTGAAGCATAAATATATTTTACTCCAGTCTTTTGCTTTTACTGTGTGTATATCTCTGTGCTTCAAATGTGTTTCTTGTAAACAACATATTGTAGGATTCTGATTTTTAATCCACTTCATTTAAGTCACTTCCAATTTATGGTAGGATTCATCTCATTCACACCTTCATCTAATGCCTGTTTTTACATTTTTCTCTTCTTTTATTCTTTCCCTCCTTCCCAGAGTTTTGCTACTGACCACCATATACCTCACTCTGCCCTCCCTTTTATCAGACCCTCCTTCTTTTTTCTTTCTCTTTCCCCCTCTTACTTCCCTATAGAATAAAATAAGTTTCTGTATCTAACTGAGTACATATATTATTCCCTCTTTGAATCAAATCCTACAAGAGTAAGATTCAAAGAATGCTCACCCCATGACCTCTTTTCCCTCTATAGTAATTTGCTCCCTTTGCCCCCCCTTTCCTCTTCTCCTAGTATAATCCTTTTTTCACCTCTTAATTTTTTAAATGATCTCATCAAAGCCAACTTATACACTTTGTATTTATACCCCTTCTAACTGCCCCAATAACACAGTTCTCAAGAGTTGAAAGTATCACCTTCCTGTGTAGGAATGTTATCACTTTAACCTTATTGAAAAATATTTTTTCTTTCCTGTTTACCTTTTTATGTTTCTCTTGAGTCTTATATTTGAAGATCTATTTTTTTTTCCAGCTTTGGTCTTTTCATCCAGGAAAGTTTGAAAGTCTCTTATTTTATTGAATGTCTAACTTTTCTTCCAAAAGATTTTGCTCAGTTTTGCAGTCATTGATTCTTTGTTGTAATCCAAGCTCCTTTGCTTTCCAGAATATCATATTTTAAACCCTCCAAGTCCTGTATATTCCTGACTATGGCTCCTTGATATTTGAATTGTTTCTTTTTGGCTGCTTGCAGTATTTTCTCCTTGACCTGATAATTCTGGAATTTGATCACAATATTCCATGGAGTTTTCATTTTGGGATCTCTTACAGGAGATAATGAATTTTTCAATTTTATCTTCTTTTTCTAGTCTATCAGGGCAATTTTTCCATGATAATTTCTAGAAAAATGCTTTCCAGGCTCTTTTTTGATTCTGACTGTCAGGGAGTGCAATAATTATTACATTCTCTCTTCTGGATCTATTTTCCAACTCAGTTGTTTTTCCCAATGAGAGATATTACATTTTCGTCTCTTTTTCCCCATTATTTTGATTTTGTTTGATTGATTCTTGATGTCTCATAGAATCATTAGCTTCTACATGCCCAATTCTAATTCTTAATGAAAATTCCATTTGACTAATTTTATGTTTTAATGAGTTGTTTTCTTCAGTGTATTTTTTTTTCCCATTTAGCAATTTGTATTTTTAAGGAACTTTTCTTCAGTCAGCCTTTGTGCTTCTTTTTGCAAGCTGTTGATACATTCTTACATATCTCTTATTTTTTTCTCCCAGCTTTTCTTCTATCCCTCTTATTTGATTTTTGAAATCCTTTATGTGCTCTTTCAAGAAGACCTTTTGAGCTTGAGGCCAATACATATTCTCCATTTGAGGTTTTGCATGTCGGCATTTTGATAATGTCCTCTTCTGAATGTGGGTTTGGATCTTACCTGTCGACTCTCTTTTCTGCTTTTCACTCATTTTAAAAAGTTGAGCTCTTTTCTTGGGACACAGAGGGTACTGTCCTAAGCTACTTGCACTGTGGGTCAAGGGTATGGCCGTCAGTTTTCTGCCCCAGATCCTCTGGGGCTGGTGGCTTGCCCAGTGTGGTGGATGGTCCAGCCTAGTTGTTCCTCTTGTTGCTTGGGTTCTGCAACTAGCAATCTACCTGCTACCTTGGGACTGGAGGCCTCCCAATGGGTCTGCTGTGACAGTGATCTTTTGTGCTAGAACCTCAGGTCTTGATTACTGCTCTGTGCTGTGGCTGAGAGCCTCCCTCTGCCTTACCTCGACACTGCCCCTCTGGGTTCTCTTCCTATTTTATACAAGGGAAACAGATCTTTCCCAAAGTTCCTCCAAGTTCTCTTGGACTGGAAAATTGTTTTATTCCATCTCCTTGTGCATTCTGTCAGTCCTAATTTCTTTTAGAGGTTTGATTTAACATTGTTTCTCAGGGAAATGGGGAGAATTCAGGCAATTTCCTGGCTTTTCTTGGCCTTCTTGGCTTCATCTCCTCTAAAGTCCATTCTTGTAATGTCTTGAGGATTCTTTTTTTTTTTGGCAAGGCAAGTGGGGTTTGGTGACTTGTCCAAGGTCACACAGTTATTCTGTGTCTGAGGCTGGATTTGAACTCAGGTCCTCCTTACTCCAGGACTGGTGTATTTTGAGTATTCTAATGAAACATGGTGCTTTACTATGTAAAATCTAGACTCAGATTTCTATATTTACATTTTCAAACTGCTAAATGTTACATTCTTGACAGTTTTCTTTTGTGATTGGTTGGTTGGTTGGTCATTTTAGTCTTGTCTTTGACCCCATTTGGGGTTTTCTTGGCAAAGATACTGGCATGGTTAGCCATTTTCTTTTCCTGCTCATTTTACAGATGAGGAAATTGAGGGTTGAGGCTTGTCCATGGTCACGCAGCTAACAAATATCAGAAGCCAGATTTGAACTCAGTAAGATAAATCTAAATCTGAGTTCAGCATCCTATCCACTTCAGTAACACCTAAGTGCCCCAGATAATTGTAACTTATGCTTGATTTGTTCCCCTTTAAAACAACAAAATTGTAGATTTGGACCTTTTTTAATTGGAGCAGTGGTCAAATCTGCCTGTTTTCCCCATTCAAAAAAATTCCTTGCTTTTGTAATTTTTACTAACATTCCTGAGGAGAATGAGTTAGTTCTTGCACTCAATCTATATAGGTATAATCGTCTCTGAAAAGGAATTTTTTTTAAATCTCAGTATCCATTCCCTTTAACACAGACCATCCCCAAATATCATAGTACTTAGAGATTTGAAGTCATTCCTATTGATAACCCTTAGTTCTTCCTCAACTTACACTCTTTCCCCCAACCCCCGGACTCTTGGGGTTCATCACCAGCTCTTAGCTGAAATAATCACTTCAGAATCAACTTAAAACAGGGGTGGCTAGGTGGTACAGTGGATAGAGCACCGGCCCTGGAGTCAGGAGCATCTGAGTCCAAATCCAGCCTCAGACACTTAATAATTACCTAGCTGTGTGGCCTTGGGCAAGCCACTTAACCCCATTACCTTGCAAAAAAAAACCTAAAAAAAAAGAATCACTTAAAACACCCTCAGTAATCCATCGCCCTGTACCAGCACTAGCCTAGTTTGGGAGAAACAATATAAAATCATCAGTGTATATAAAATACTTGCAAAGTAAATACAATTTCAAACCATGCTTTAAACACCTCTGCTACAGAGGCTTGGAAACTATTCTTGGGGCAGTTAGGTGGGGAAGTGGATCGAACTCCGGGTTTGGAGTCAAGAATTCTAATCTTCCTGAGTTTAAATCTGACCTCAGACATTTACTAGTTATGGGACCCCAGGCAAGTCATTTAACCCTGTTTGCCTCAGTTTCCTCATCTATTAACTAAGATGGAGAAATAAAAAGCAAATCACTTCAGATTCTTTGATAAGAAAACCTTAAATGAGATCATGGGGAGTTGGATTTGACTGAAGTTAATGAACAACAATAAAGACACTATTTTCATGAACCACAATGATAACTGTCACTGTTCTTCTAGAGGTTGGAGGCAGCAGGGTGAGTTCAATGTTCAGCTATGAAAGAATGAGATAGATAAACAGCGTTAAGAAATGTCTTTCTTGGGATTCTTATTAATTGGGCAACGGCTGAGCAAATTTGTGGCATATGAATGTGAGGTAATACTATTGTTCTATAGACTGTCATTAGTGGGTGGACTTCAAAAAATTCTGCAAAGATTTGCATGAACTAATAATGAGAGCAGAACTAGGGGAACATTGTTCATTGTAACAGCAACAATGTGTGATGGTCAACTAATAATGGACTTAATTCCTCTCAATGGTTCAGTGATCAATGGCAACACTAACAGATATGTGATGGAAATGGCATCCACATCCAGAGAAAAACTGTGGAGTCTGAATATAGACTAAAACATACTATGTTCACATTTTTAAAACTTGTTTTATGTTTCCCTTTTCTTTTTCTCATGGTTGATTCCCCACTTTAGTTCTAATTCTTCTTTCACAACATGATTAATATGTAAACATGTAAAACATATACAGCATATCAGTTTACTTGCTGCATAGGGAGGGGAGTGGGAAGGGAAGTGATAGAAAAATGTGAAAAAGATAAATACTGAAGACTATCTTTGTATGAAATTGGAAAAAATAAAAGACAATACATATCTTTCTTGTTTTAATTGTAAACTTGTATTGAATATAAAAATAAAGAAAATTTTAGGAGGAATTAGACTGAAAAAGAAGAAAGGAATGAAAGAAATAAACAATTTTAGGTACTGTGCTAAGTGTGTTACAACTATCATCTCATTTGATGCTTACAACAGCCCTGGGAGTAAGGTGCTTTTCAGTAGTTACATTTTTTCAGTTAAAGAAACTGAGGCACACAGAAGTTAATTGACTTATCCAAGGTCACATGGCTAGCAAGTCTCTTGGACTGGATTTGATCTTGCATCTTCCTGATTACATGTTCAATATTCTAGTTACTTGCTGCCTGGAAAATGAATATCAAGAATAATGACCTGACAGAATTTTTTTTTCCTGCCATTCCTAGAGAAGATAGGAAGAAGATAGAGAACTATTTTCTTAGCAGAACTATTGCAAAATCTTATCTTCTGGAGAGATTTCTTTCAGATTCTTGAATCATTATCTGAATAAACAAAGCAGTATGCATCTGTGTTCTCAAGTGATGACAAGTTACCCACATTTATAGAACAGCTTTGGTTAATTTGAACATTCCTACATAGAAAACATAGAATACTTTTTATTTTTTTATTGTCTTATTTATTCAATTATTAATGAGTTTTATGTTCACTAACTTTAATGCTTAATATAGGAGCTTATGGGATTTAATCTAGTGAGATAAGACTTTTTTTGAGGAATATTTACTTTGAGGAAAGGAGTTTATTAAATAATATGTGAACAGAAGAGGGGTCTCCGAGTCAATTATATATTTCTTCATTAGGTATATTTCAACATATTTTATATTTATTGGCTAGATTACCATAGAGCAACATCCTAGAACATTTTCCATTTTTTGGACCCTTCTGATAGTTTGGTGAAACTTAGGAAATCCTTCCTCAGATTGTTTTAAATATACTACATAATATAGAATGACAAAGGAAACCAATTTTATTAAAATTTGGTTCTCAAAATATTTTTCTTAAGCTGAGAAATCTCACCACAGAATTTAGAATAATTAGTTAAATAGCAGGCTGAGGGAAAACCTAAAATGGAGGTTGGTAGATGGTAGAGATTGGTCTGATCCTCCTTGATTGGTTCTTAATGCTCAGATAATGTGGCTCCTACCCCTCCTGCCTTGGCTTTGATAGTGGAGGGTTTCCGGACCCCCCTCAGGGTGTTCCTTTTCTGTCTCCTCATCCTCCAGCTGGATGATGGAGGGCCTGGGGTCATACACAGGATATGGTGGGTGTGATTGACCTTTCACATGCCCACATGATTTAGATGCCCCTTTATTTTCTTCTCAGACATTCACTTGAGGAGAAAATCTGATAGTTTTGCCTCATTACTGTGACCCGAGGCAGCCCACTTCCTCCACTTTTAAAATAAGTGAGGTGAATCTTAAAATTTCATCCTCCTTTCCCTTCAGCCCGTTCTTCATTCTTCTTCTTTCCTTGAGACATCTTCCATTAAATCTTCAACCTCCCCGAATAAAGCCTTTCAATGGGAATGTCACATTCCCTCCCTTATCTTCATTGCGCTCCCCAACTTGGAATGAGAGGTGGCCAACCTGCTATATACAGCTCCTCCTCATGGTTGATTGCTTTGATGACAAGCTTGCCATGTGCTCACCATGGGAGATGGGAGGTGACCTGCCATCCTCTATCATCCTTAAAGGCAAAAAACAGGGGAAAGGGACCTTTCTGGAGGATATGCGCCCTTTTTTTGCAAGGCAGTAAGATTAAGTGACTTGCCCAAGGTCACATAGCTAAGTAATTATTAAATATTTGAGTCTGAATTTGGACTCAGGTCCTCCTGACTCCAGGACTGGTGCTCTATCCACTGTGCCATCTAGATGCCCTTGATGGCTTTGTAAGAGGAATGCTATAGCATGGTTTAGGAGACACTGGTAAGAATATGGACTCTTCTTTGGACCTTGGGCAAATCTCTTCTTTTGGGTCCTGGTTTCCCAATCTGAAAAAAAAGAGAGAATTAGACTTTATTTCTAAGATCTCTTCTGACTTTTATGATCTATGGTTCTTTTAAAAAGTGAGACATTGTTACATCAATCAGTGAGAAGATTGTTTGTAGTTTTGAACAGAGTGGTTTTAGCGAGAAAGGAACACCAAAAACCCTTCCCTCTAAAACCAGACCTCTGAAAGAGGATCAGAGGCTTGAGTTGGTGATGAGGAAGGAAGTGAAAATGATTTCACAGAAGTTTGGTATGTAGGTCAAGGTAGCTTGGCAGCAGAAGTATGTGTGTATCTGTGTGTGTGTGTGTGTGTGTGTGTGTGTGTGTGTGTGTTTAATCTATGTCTGTGTGGGAGGGGAGGTGGAGGTGTTAAGGTTAATAGAACTTTTGTTTAATTTATTTTTCTTTCAAAAGCGTAAGTGAATCGATTGAGGAATGGCTGAACAAGTTATAATATCAATGTTATGGAGTACTGTTAGTCTATAAGAAGGTATGAACTTTTGAGAAGCAAGGAGCCCCTCTACCACTTGACAAGGATCTTCCACTGTGAGCTTAAAGGCCTTCGGTAGTAGGCAACCCCACCCTGGGACAGTTCTGACTTCCAACCTTGATTGGTAATCTGCCTACATGGAACTTCATCCCCTGGACTCAGGAGGGTGCTGACCTGCAGGAGCCCATTAATACAGCAGCACTGAGGTGCCTCAGTGTACAGGAGAGACCCACATCTAAAGACCAAGGTCTCCCCTTCTACCCAGCCCAATACCAGTTGTCCTGTTCCTATTCTCTTTGCCCACCAGGTTCATATGGCTGTGGGAGAGTGCTTTCTTTGTACGGCTTCCCCTCACTTTAAATCATATACATGTCACGCTATGACTTACTTGATGTCATGGTTTTCTCCTAGACTGAAGAACAACACATCATTAGGATTAGGGAAGAAAAGAAAGGTCATGGTAATGACATAATCACAATTTCCTGTTATAAAATTACAGCATAGGCATAGGGGAACAAGTCAGATGTCGCAACAGATAAGAGTTCTGGATCTGAAGTCAATATGACAGATCTTTTTGAATTCAAATCTGGTCTCATTTACTTATTAGCCATGTGACTATGGGCAAATGACTTAACCATGTTTGCCTCAGTTTCCTCATTTTAAAAATGGAGAAGGAAACATCAAATTGTTCTAGTATCCCTGCCAAGTAAATGTCAGATGGGATCATGAAGACTTAGAAATAACTGAAAACAACTAAACAACAGCATCCACAACAATATATGGGGAGGAGGATAGAGGAAGAGGCAGCAGGTCACTGACAAGTGACACCTGGCTCTGCCCCTTCTCTTCCCCACTACTCTCATCCCTACCTTCTGAGATTGGACTGCCCAAGGGAAGTCTGGACCCCATCTTGTCTTCCATAGTTCCTCTTTTTTTCAGACTAGATAAGTCCTGGGTCTAAATGAAGAGAAAGGGGAGAGAAATTCCTTTTTTTTTTCAGTTCATTCATTCATTCATTCATTCATTTATTTATTTATTATTTTTTGTTAAAGATTTTATTTGAGTTTTACAATTTTCCCCCAAACTTGCTTCCCTCCTCCTACCCCCATGGAAAGCAATCTGTCAATCTTTACTTTGTTTCCATGTTGTACATTGATCCAAATTGAGTATGATGAGAGAGAAATCATATCTTTAAGGAAGAAACAAAAAGTATAAGAGATAACAAGATCAGACAATAAGATCTTTTTTTTAAATTAAAGGAAATAGTCCTTGAACTTTGTTCAAACTCCATGGCTATTTATCTGGATACAGATGGTATTCTCCATTGCAGACAGCCCCAAATTGTCCCTGATCTGAACATCACCCCCATGTTGCTGTTAGGGTGTACAGTGTTTTTCTGGTTCTGCTCATCTCACTCAGCATCAGTTCATGCAAATCCCTCAAGGCTTCCCTGTAATCCTGTCCCTCCTGGTTTCTGATAGAACAATAGTGTTCCATGACATACATAGACCACAGTTGCTAAGCCATTCCCCAATTGAAGGACATTTATTTGATTTCCAATTCTTTGCCACCACAAACAGGGCTGCTATGAATATTTTTGTACAAGCGATATTTTTACCCTTTTCCATCATCTCCTCAGGGTATAGACCCAGTAGTGGTATTGTTGGATCAAAGGGTATGCTCGTTTTTGTTGCCCTTTGGGGGCAGTTCCAAATTTTGGGAGAGAACTTTCTGAGAAAATTCTTGTTATTTTCAAAAGTGACATCCCTAGCATCACACTTTTCACTTTTTTTTGCATCACATTCTTAACCTGAAATGTCTAAGTCCCATTTGCCCAATAGCAGTGGGTCCCCTTCTAGTGATTAAAATATGACACATATGCAATGATAACTTATATGGGGAAAACTATTTCCTTTTCAAAAGTATTTCTGGGTAATAGACATTATTAGACCCATTTTACATATGAGGGAACTAAGGCTGTGAGAGACAAAACAAGGTCACTCAGGCAGTGTCCTGAAGATAAAAACCTCCAAATCCTATAATAATCTCTTCCTTGCCAACACTTGGAGACATAAATTGGAGTGAAGTTGGGGAGATGGCAATGAGATCCTGGCTCATGGTCTAAATTCATTGCTCCAGATTGATCCCAAATAAATTATTCCCTGTCCAAACTCTGTCTTCAGAGAATATGGAAGAGTACACTGGAATTTAAGTCAGAGGACCTGAGTCCAAGTCTTGACTCTGATACTTAATATTATGGAATTTTATTGTTATAATATTTTAGATACCAAACTGGAGGGGATATGAAAGATCATTTGGTTAAAAGGAACAAATTTAGGGTCATCCCTTGGATAATGAATGCATAGGAGGCTGATGAATAGTTCTACTCATCACAAAAACAGAAAAAGAAGTGGATGTCTGGAGAAAAGGGAGGTGTACAGTGTTAAATACTGTAAGGTTGAGAAAAAAGGAGGATGGAGAAAAGACGACTGGGTTTAAGCATTGGAGCACTGGTTTCCTCATCTTAAAGATAAGGAAGCAGACCTTGAGTGTTTAACTGATATGCCCAGGCAGCTAGGTGGCTCATTGGATAGAGCCTGGGAATTCAGGAAGATTTGACTTGAGTCCTTCCTCAGATACTTGCTGATTGAATCATTGAGCAAGTTGCTTAGCCTCTAGGTCTCAGTTTCCTCATATACAAAAGGAGGGTAATTATAGTACCCACCTTAAGGTACTAATTGTGAGGCTCAAGTGAGTGAATATATTTCAAGTGCTTTGTAAAAGTTAAATCACTTCAAAAACTATAGAAGTACTAGTTATGGTTATGAATGAGACCCAAAGGTCAGTTTTTCTCAGTGTTTGGCTCATTTATTCTTCTGGGAAAGACTTTTTTTTTATTACATAGAGGAATAGGACTTCTTCTGCCTATCTGTTTAAGAGAGAAGTATCACACAAACTGAGAGAGAAGTGAATGTCCAGGAGAAAAGGCGGGTCAACAGTGTGAAATGCTATAAGATTGAGAAAGACGAGGATTGAGGAAAAAGTCAATGAATTTAACTATTAGAGCACTGGTAAGTTTGGAGAGAGCTATTTCAGAAGAGTGATGAAGTCAGGACCTAGATTCTTGGGGGTGAGAAGTAAGAAAGAAAGGGAAAATGGAAGTAATGACATGACCGTGACAATCTTCCCCCTGTCCCCCAACCCCGACTTGTCAGAATGGATGATTTCTATCCACTTATGGCGATTCATTATAAGTACTCTAGAAAAGAGCAATAAAATTGGAATGTTTTGGATAAGATATTGAAGAGTTGAAGTCATTTATTGTTGATTCTACTTATGTTGAGAGATTGTGTAAAAGAAAGTGAATTAAAAGTGAGTAGCTGGTTTTAAAACTATTGTTCCAAGGCTTTAGATTTTTGGACAAAATAGAGCAATGACAGAATCCTAGCAAGACTGCAAGAGCCCTCAGGACTCAAATTGTACTTGTGTGGACAGTGTGTGTTCCCCCATGTGATAAGGCTACTTTAAATTCCAGGAGGCCCTGGAACTACTGCTCCCCAAATTGTAACTCATGTACCCTGACCACTGTCTCTCCTTATGGGTTTAAGAGAGTTACCTAGTCACTGAGAGATGACATGATTTGTTCAGGGTCACCTGGCCAGGATATAGCACAGGTAGAATGTAAATCCTGCTCTTCCTAGTTTCAAGACTCCCTATCCACTATGCCCCATCATATCTCAAAATTGACCTTACTTTGTCTCTTAAGGGTAATTCCATGATTGGCTCATCATCGTTCCACTCTGACAGTGGTGGGATAAGAATGGTGAAATAACATGGCAAAGTTTGTCGTATAAATACCTCTCTCTAAGTTGAATACTGTATTACCTAACTGGCATTTCTAAAGTGAAAAATTTGAATTCTAAGGGCATTCACCAACCAATTCAGATTCTTAGCAGCTGTGAATAGAACAGGGCAATATGGGTAAGTAACAGAGGATGAAGACTTCTATAACCACAGTGGTAAGAAGGTTAAAGCTCAGAATATACTGCATCCATCAAAGAAACATGACTTTAAAAAATCCCTTCATGAGGTTTTTCTGATAACTATCTCTCAACAAGATGATAAGACAGTCCCCACGATGTTATCTTGCATATGTGTATGTGTTTGCTTGTTTCTAAGTGTGCATATTGTTATCTTGCTCAATATAAAGCTCCTTGGGTTCATTTGAATTATCTATCACAGTCCCTTCATAGATGCTTATTGATTAATCATAACAAAGAGGGTGTTTTAGCCAATCTGATTCCAAAGGTAGTGAGTGAACATCTGCATACACTTGCTTATTTTTTTACCCACTTTCAAAGCACCTGACCCAAAGGAATGTTATTTCATTTGGAAAAAAATGGTGGTTGGTTTTCAGAGGTACCATAGGATTATCTAAAAAGAATAGAGAATGAATTTGCAAATGATTGGAATCTCCTTCCTGAAAAGCTTCTAGAAAGCATTTTAAAAGATTTTGTTTGTGAACATTCCTCTCCATCCCCCCCCTCCAGAAATCCACTAAGTCACTGTAGAGAGCTGGCATTGCAAAATTGAACATGAACCTCTTTTTTCTTTCAATGTCATCATGGATGCTATAGTTGGCAGGTCAGGGAAATGTTAAATATATCAAAAATTTGTATTTTTATATATCATGTGAGGTGTTCTCATGCAAGTCTTATTTTTTTTAAGGTTTTTGCTAGGCAGTGGGTTAAGTGGCTTGCCCAAGGCCACTCATACAGTTCTTATTAAGGAGAAGATGAGGGATAAGATGCTAAAAAGGAGACAATTCAAATGGAAGCAATTGAATAATTGTACTCAAATAGTGATCATTTCTGCTTCTTTGTCTGTTTAGAATATCTCCAGAGGCATGCCCTAGGAATCTACTTGTCTTTATAACAATTTTGAATTATTGATGACAAAACTGGAAGTGAGGATAGTCAATGTGCTGGATGACAGATATAAGATATTTGTTTGTGTGTGTGTGTGTGTGTGTGTGTGTGTGTGTGTGTGTGTGTGTGTGTAGTCCAGAATCCTAGATCAAATTCAATAGAATAAATTTTACTAGGAAAAAAATATAAGTATGATCTAGTGATAGAGAGGCATTCTTGAATTTAGGAAGAACTGGGTTCAAGTCCCATTCCTGTCATATATTGACTTTAAGACCTTGGATATGTCTTTCAACTTTTTAGTCAATGAGTATTTATCATATGGGAAACACTGGGGATAAAAATATAAGACCCCCAAATCAGTTCCTTCTTTCAAAAAAACTTACCTTTTAGTGGAGAAAGAAAACATACAAAAGGGGAGTTGGAAGGATAGGAGTTACCCAGGCTGGGACATGGTAATTGAGACTGAAGAATGATGGATAGTTAGTCTGGGGGTTTTCCCCAATATGGAGGTTCTGGGAAGGACTCACCCATGGCCAAGGTCACATAAGTATTCATTAGAAAGGTTAGAATTTGAACCCAGGGAACGAAAGGCTGCTTCTGGTTATGCTGCATGCCTCAGGATGGAGACTTGTTCCAACTCCTTCCTCCAAAATGGCAGAATACGACTTTTGTAATCTTTCAGCATCTTGTTCTGTTTGACTTCTCCAGGGACATAGCATTCACGCCCCTTCTTATAGTCTGAGCCAGGCAAACTGAGCAACTTTCTGGAATGTCAGGGACCCAGCAATCTCTCTTGTCTCCATGTCTTTTCATCTCATAGTCTCTTATACTCAGAATGTATTCCCTGCTCATCTCCACCTTCTTGACTCTATAGATCACTTTTGAATTCATGTATTTTGTGTGTAATTATGTTGTTTAAGCATCATTTGTTAATCTGGTAGATCCTTGTTATTTCAATACTCTACATTTATTAACTGTGCTAATTTTTTTGTTACTCTGGACAAAGATAGAAGCCAAAATAATTTTTGGATGTTGTATTGCTTTGCCAAATGAAAAGCATATAGTTCTTTTAATATCAGGAATAGCCCCAGATCTTTAAAATGATGACATTTTGGGGGGGGGGGGACAGCTAGGTGGTACAGTGGATAGAGCACCAGCCCTGGAGGACCTGAGTTCAAATATGACCCCAGATACTTAATAATTGCCTAGCTGTGTGACCTTGGGCAAGCCACTTAACCCCATTACCTTAAATAAATAAAATTCAACAAAAGATGACATTTTCAGGTTATAAATGAAAGGATTAGTTGCATGTACACTTAAGGCCACTAATCGTACAAATTACATTTAGTACAATTGTACTAATTTAAAGTAAATTTAAATTTGCTAATTGAAAGTAAATTCGTACTTTAATTTAAAGTAAATCACTTTAAATTAATTTGATTAATTAAATTACTAATTTAATTTTAGTATATTTTAAAGTAAATTATACTAATTTACTAATTTAAAGTAAATTAAATTAAGTAAATTAAAATTAAAAATAAAGTAATTAAAGTAAAGCAGGTAAAGAACCTCAGGGAGTTTTCCCCAATTCTCTCTGAGAGTTTTGATCATGGAGATTTACCTGAAGAACTAGCAGGAGGTCGGTTTAATTTAGAATTTCATTCTTATCTGTCCTCTAAGGCAGAGGCGCTTCCTGCAGAGAGGCTGACTAGCACAATTAGACACAAGAATTAGACGTCACTAAAGTGGAGGCCATTGTATATGACTACCTCTAGACCCAAACTGTGTCTTGGAATCATATTGGTCTTTTTCAATAGCAAAGGACAAGAACCAACCAGACCCAAACTGGTATTTTCTCTGGACATGAACCAGATGTCTCAGAAGAAAAATACTAGGAGATTTGACTTCAATGGGCAAGAATGTGCCTGGGACAGGGAAAGACCCCTGAGGCAGACAAAGTGAGGAGACTTTCAGATAGCCCAGACAACTGCCAAGGCAGTGTATGTTCACAGAAAGATAAGGCTAGGTATTATTTGGCAGGTATGTTTGCAAGCGTTAGCTCAGTGGTTACTTTTGGAGGGTGTTGTTTTGTTCTTTGTTTATGTAAAGGACTAATGACATCATGGGCTCATGCCTTGACTGAAGTGAGAATTAGATCAAAGTGAGGCAGAGTTGCACAAAGTCATCATCATCACCACCTCTTTTAGAGTCATTGAAGTCTAGTGTCAAGACAAAAATCAGGGGCAGTCTAGGGGACTCAGTGGATAGAACACCAGCCCTGGAGTCTGGAGGACCTGAGTTCCAATCCATCCTCAGACACTTAATAATTGCCTAGCTGTGTGATCTTGGGCAAGTCACTTAACCCCATTACCTTAAATAAATAAAATTTTAAAAAAAGACAGAAATCAAGACAACTAGAGACCTTTGGGGTGCAGTGGATGAACTTGGCATCTTCAGTGTTTGAGCTTGTTCTAAGCTTCCCATTGAGCCTGCTTCATTCATCTTTATGATCATTATAACTTGTCTCTAATATTCTGCAACAAGAAAAGAAAAGTCTTTTGGGTTCCTTCTCACAATGGAACAACGTATGCAGAGATTAAAAAAGATGGAATGTGTATCCTAAGATTGTAGGAAAATTACACTTACAGGGACAATTCCTGGCCAGCTGATGTCATCATATTGATGCAGTCACAGAAATCATTGTCAGTGATGACTGGTTCAAGATAAAGCTGAACTTTATGGGTCAATATCACCCAGAAGGCTTGACCTCAATAGGCTCCAGGATTTCTCCAATGTGGATCATAAGAGAAAAATAGGACAGCTAGTATCACCCATGCTGAGGGGCAGTCCCAGAACCTATGACAATCAGGTGAGAGATGGAGGGGGTACACAATGCTATTCTCCTGGGAGAGGCAGAGGACCAAGGAATAGGAGGGCATGAAAGTCTAACATAAGATGTCCTTTTGACAGTTATGGAGTTAGATTACCCTAATCATGTTGGATATACTGGCAAAGAGAAGGGAGTCTTGATCATAGAAAAGTCTGCTGATCTAATTTCAGAAAGTTGGAGTGAAATCAGGGAAAGAGGTCGGACTGGGCCCCAAGAACAGTCCCATTGTCTTCATCATCAATTTCCAATGGGCCTGTGTCATTTGAATTCATTAGGTCTCGTACAGAGGTAATAGTAAATAGTAATAGTAAAAATAGTAAATAGTAAATAGTGAAACTTGACAACATTGTCATTGCTGTCTTGGACAGTGGATCTCATGTTACCAATAATTTTCCATTGTTTTTATGACAGATATTCAGGAAAAATGCCTTTAAAGCATATGATAGGGATTGGATATTATGATTTGGATATGCTGGTTTTTCATGATAATGTACGTCTATATCTGGAATACAGCCAGGTAAGCTTGAAATTTCACAAGGAAGTTGTTGATACCTTATCTATCTATCTTATTCATTTATTCATTCATTTATTTATTTGTTTGTTTATTCATTCATTCATTCATCTAGTTATTTGCTTTTTGTGGGGCATTGGGGTTAAGTAACTTGCCCAAGGTCACACAGTAAATATCAAGTATCTGAGGCCAAATTTGAACTCAAGTCCTCCTGCCTCTAGGACCAATGCTCTATCCACTGCACCATCTAGTTGTCCCTTGAAGTTGTTGGTGTCAACAGAAAAGTAGAAACTCTGACTCTGGTATGTCTAGACTTTCCAGCACTCACTGGAATACCGGCATTGATTGGAACTATTTCTCGTTCCAGTTTTAAAATGCTTGAAGGATCCTATAAGTAACAATCTGGGGCACATTTTGACCATCTGTGCAGACTATGCAGAGGTTCATAAGAGGATAATGTAGGAAGGATCTCCTGCTGTTCATCCTTAGCATTGGATCCCAAGGTGGGCACTCCCTAGCATCACAAGAGTAGAAGGATATGATGAAACTAGAACTCAGCAAGAGGATAGGCATGTTCTCATGGTGAAATGGGATATGCAGCCCACAGAATCTAGCTCAGTGGTTCCAGACCTGTCAGAAAAAGATCCAGAAGAATTCCTCTGTACGTGATGGAGGACCTCAGAAAACATCCCTGAGAGATGCTGGCTAATGATATCATCCCAGAATCCAGTAGTCCTTATGTGGCACACAAAGTGATGATTCTGAAGAATAGTGGAAAGATAGATCTGTGTTAATTGCTAAATTTTGAACAAAGGCCCAAAGTGGACCAGCATATGATGCCATGGATGTGAGAGACCTTGGTTTGTCTGATAGGCAGTCAGCAACTTTCACTCTTGTACTTGAGAAAGACATGAGTAAGACTGCTTTCATCATTCAGGGAACTCAAAAAGTGGTCAGTTAACCCATACACTTGTCTATTTTCACATTTTTCCCAGAGAATGGAGGGCCACCTCAGGTGTATTCACAACTGCCTATTGCCCATTGAAGAGTTAGTTTGATTTTCTAACGAGCACATAGAGAAAACTCATGGGCACTGACCTAAGGAAAGACTAAGAGACTGTCCACCAACTGTTCCAAGACTTTCTGACCCAGATCTCCAACAAAATGATGCAGTTGAATAAGCTGTGTGTATTATTATAGGTAGGAGAACTGAACCCAGAGGCAATTCCTTTCAAGCCCAGAACTACTACAGAAATTTCTGAAGAGTCAACCCAGAAAGCTCAAATATATTGATAGTCAGCCTGGAGTGGTTGTCAACAAAGGCAGAGACACCCAAGTCTATCATGACTCTGATAGAGAATTCCAACTTTTCCTTTGCATCCCCAGTATAAAGTAGGGGGCTAATAATACCATCTCTCTCCCTGCCCACACAGGTTGGAAGCAGAGAGATCAGGTAGGGAAATCTAAGCATACTGTTTTGCTCTGATTTAGACAAATAGGTTTCCTCTCTTTTTACTATATATGTTCATTGTGAGGAACAGACAGTTGAGTATTTCCTCTCAAATGTGATGGAATGAACTTTGTAATAAAATTAAAATTCCAGGGGTTCTATGGATATAATAATCATCATCATAATATAATAACAATTAACCTTTATATTACACTTACTGTGTGTTAGGAATTGTGTTAAGTGGATTACATTTAATCCTTAGGCAGTATTTTTATTTCCATTTTACAGATGAGGAAACTGAGTCAAGCAGAGTTGGAATGACTTACCCAGGGTCATATACCTCGTTAGCATGTGAGTCTTCCTGAGTCCAGGTCCAATTCTCTGTCCTTTATGTTACCTATACCTTCCTCTTTCTGATCTGCCTTGATTTGAGATAAACCTCTCCCAGGGGGGAGAAACCAGGGAAGTTTCTAGAGGCAACAGGACATGATTAATTAAAGGCAGCTAGACAGTATAATGGATCTAGAATCAGACCCTAGTTCAAATCTTACCCCACATTTAGTAGCTGTGGAACACAGGTAGGCCATAGTGTGTCCTTAACCTCTTCCAGATTCAGTTTCATCATCTACAATATGGGAAGAGTAATAAATCTGCCTCCTGGCAGATTTTGTGAGAAGCGAATGAAATGTCATATCTAAAATGCTTTGTACACATTGAGATTTGACACACATCAACTATTATTTATCTATTTAATGGTATGTCAATGAATTGCATTGGGTGGTTTTGTTCATAAGTGTCTAACTGGAGACCGAAGAGGAGATCTGTCCCATGGTAAAAGTCATTTCCCTGATTTTGCTCCAGGATAGGGCTGGGGTGAGTAGTTTCTGCAATTTTCTTGAGGAGATTCTCTACCATCCTCATTTGAACCTTTGAACCTGGGGAGCAAGAAACGTGTAATGAGGAGGTGAGCCAGTGGTAAAGAGTGGTGGGGGTTGATGTGGTTATTTCCCACTGAACCCAGTGGGCAGTGCATCACATGCCTACATCCCACAAAAACTGCACTAGCAGCTCCAGTGATTGATGTTAGAGCTAGCAGGATGTGGAGAATGAAGCTTCTGCATCTACTGAGTGTGGGTACAAGGTACTTACCAGGAAGGCTGCCTCAGCCACAAGGGCTCCTGACCCTCTCTGAATCTATTCTCAAACATTATTCACCTTTTTCTACTAGCCTGGGAAAGCTCTTAAATGAGAATGCCCTCTCACCTTGTAGCTTTAGCAACTCAGGTTCTTGGGACCTTGCCCGAGCACCCAGACCTCATTGAACAAATGGAAGGCGAACATCAGTTCTTCTTGGGATTGGCCTATGCCAGGTCTAGAGAACCAAAAGTGCCAGCCTGCCAAAGGAGACTTCCAGCTCTACCAGTCTCAGGTAGATTCTCAGGTATGGATACAATGACTTGGGGGGATGATGGTCTTCTTTCCAAGGAAGAACTGAAGTCTCTGTTCTAGAAGGGTCTGGGAGGGAGAAAATGCCTCCCCTGTGAGGAATGGGCTACAATTCACATAGGTGGGGGAAACCTTCCTGCTGAATCATTTAATATCATTTTAGTCCCCCTTAGAAATCCCCTCTATGCCCTCTCAAACTCCACTTGAGGTGCCTTCACTACCACTCAAATGCTTATTTGTTAGGAAAGTCTTCCTTACATTAAACTGAAATCTGCCACTCTTCATCATGTGCTCCTAGAAACCACACAACCACAGCAGTCCTTCATACTGTGAAAAAATTGAAATACTAAACAGAGGAATTTATAATTTATACTTGCAGAACTAGGGAGCTGTGGAAGCTTCCTGAGTCGGGGTGTTAACATTGTTTGACCTTCGATTTAAGGATCTCACTTCGGTAACTCTGGAGCATGGATCAGAAAGGGGAGAGACTATAGAGTCAGGGAAGCCCATTAAGAAGTCATTGCAATAACCCAATAACCCATGATAATGGTCAGAACTAAGGTTGTGGCTTTGTGTGTGGGCAGGTAGTGAAAGCAATAGTATTATTAATCCCCTACTGTATACTGGGGATGCAAGGAAAAAGACAGTTTCTGTTCTCAAAGATCTCATGGTCTAATTGGGGAAGACAACACGGCAACAGTTATGGATGCATAGGAGAAGTGGGAGATAATTGAATTGGAAAGAGTAAAAGGATTGTTCTGCAGTGGCGGAGGTCCAACTGAGATCACCTATGACTTGTGGTAGACTCAGTCATGACTTGTGGGGCTTGGCAGCTTGGGGGCAGGCATAAAAATGTCAGAGAGCAGCAGTAGTCAGATTGGACTTTTAGAAAGAAAAAAAGTGATAGAATGAAGTATACAAAAATTTAAGTCAATTAAAAAAAACTGAAGGGGTACCTCTAGGGGAGACTTTCAAAGACTTATGTCCTCCTGAATCTTTTGGTCCTAGTCTTTGGTATTGGGAGCTAGGCCTGGCTTGAAGGTTGACATCCTGGCTATTGAATGATTAAGACCCTGGGTCTTTCTGAAATAGGAGGGTTCAATGAGAGCTGTTCTCCATTTAACCTGTTTCAAAGTGGGGGAAAATAGTGAGTCTTGGGCCTTGGGGTGAAAAGAGCAGTTCCTGCCATCACATCCTGAGTCCAGCCTCTAGTTGTCCTGCCTCCTCATCTTTTCTCAGTTAGCAGCTCTTGACTGAAATGAGGGCCCAGCATGTTCTGCACACTCATTTCCCTACACTGCCTGGGTAAGTAGGGGCTTGGGCTAGAGCAGGGGAAAGGACATTCAGATCAAGAGGGACCCTGAGACACAGTGAGAAGGGTCCTGGATAGAGCAGAGATCATATAACCAGCTCTCCGACCCTCTCTTCCATTCCTGATCAATAGTAAATTAATGAGGAAAGAGTTTTGTGACAGAGGTGTGGAGGGCCATCTGTGGGCTAGAGGGACAAACATCCCCAATCTGACCTTCTCTTATAGGGCTAAGTCTCATCCAAGTGACAAAGGCAGACAATGGTAACTCTTCCCTGAACCCTTCCCTCTACATCCCAGCTCAGCCATAAAGCAAACTCTGAACCATCAAGATGGCAGGACAAAGGTATTGATGGAGTCATTCTGGGATATGCCTGGGAAACTAGAGCCGAAGGAGCCCAGGTTGGCTCCTTTTCTAGACATAGTCCCATTAGATGCTCCCTTGGGTTAGGCCCACCTCTGTGAACTCACTGATTGTTGGGGTCACTAGCTCCAACAATGTCACCTTTCTGACTCCCACTGATGCTAGGGCTTCCAGCTGCTGAAGCTTAAAGGTGGCAGAGACTAGAGAAATGTCAGGGGGCATGACATTTCTCTTCATGACAGATCTGTTCCTTGGGAGAAAGGAAGCCACTACATGGGCAGTTAGGAGGCACAGTGGCTACAGCACCAGTCCTGGAAACAGGAGGACCTGAGTTCAAATCCAACCTCAGACATTTAATAATAACCTACCTGTGTGACCTTAGGCAAGTCATTTAATCCATTGCCTTGCAAAAACAAACAAATAAAATGAAAAAAAAAATAGAAAAGAAAGGAAGTCACTGCTATATAGGGAGTTATCACTGTCCCCATGGGCAGGAAACCTAATGATCGGAACTAAGTGACCCCTTGCAGTGCCTGGTGACATGTGAGGGCAAATGAATTTAACATCTTATGGGATGGGTCTATGGATTAGTACTGGATGCTCTTCATAAGAATTCTTTCCAAGAAACTGCTTTGCCTTTGATTTAACCCCCAACCCTGATCTCCTGGGGCTTTGTAGCTTGCTACCAGATCTTTTGTCTTACCTCTTAATACCCAGCACTGTGGATGCTGGGCTCCCCATGTTCTCCACCTTTTCTAGCCCAGTGAGAAAGACTACTTGTCTTTAATTCACATGTACCCAAGAAAACTTCTCCTTCCTTTAAATCTCTGGTCTTGGCTCCTGGGGATAGCAAACCTTTCCACTGAGTCCTTTTCCTAACGCAAGAGTCCTTTTTCCTAACATAAGAATACTATCGACAACCATCCTCCTGCTCAGCATTTGCTGAGGATGGGGGTGGGGCGGATGGTGTGGTGTATATAGTAGGAAGAGCACTGATTTTAGAGTTCAAAGTCTCCCTCTGCCTTTCACTGTTAGTATGACCTTGGGGCAATGTCTTCATGTGTAGAATAAAGGGATTGGACTAGATAATCTTAGAGTTGCCTTACAGCTCTAGATTGTTCTCTTTTCCTTCCTCAATGAGCCGGTTTTCCTTGCTTGATTTCCTCATCTTTCCTTTTTCCCTTTCTCCTGTGGTTTCCTGTTCTTGCTTTGCCAGCTATGTTTGCACCAATTCTACTCATCACCAGAACCCAGCTCAGGTTCTGTCTCTCCCAGGCAGCAAGAAGCAGTGGGAGGGGAAGTGGGGGAGAAGTCAAGAATACTTAGAGTGCAAACCTGCCTCAGTCATTCGATGCCTTGGTCGAGTCATCCACCTTCTCTATGCTCAGTTTTCTCAACTGTAAAATGTAGCAGTTGCTTTTGATGACCAATCCCAAATCGATGATCCTGTGACTTCCCTGGTTGCTCTCATCAGTAACAACGTCCTTTCATTGTCTGTCCTCTGCTATATTGAAGGGAAACAGGGGAGATCAGGGATAGCCTGGATTCAAGGAAATGGAGCACAGTCCATGTTCCTGAATGTTTATTCTTTCTCTGGTGTGGTACAGGAACCCACAGAGTATGTTTGTGGTGAACATGAGCTCAGTGTTCAGGAGTCTTACACAACCTTCTGCTTAGAGTATGCCAGTGATGGGCTGTGGAGCTATTTGATGTTTCCTTCCATTGTTCTTCGAATCTTTTACTTCTCTTGTAGTCTTAGCAGTGGGAGAAATAAACAGATCCCCACCCCCAGAAAGCTGTAATGAATACTTTTTTTAGAAGGGTCCCTTGGATTGACTTTTGGGGAAACTCCAGACTCGAGCAGTACCCAAGATTTATTTTAGAGATGTTGCCACAGTTCTAATTCAGGGTGAAGTAGGTTAGAAAGAAACTTGACACCCAGTTACCACCCCTCACTCTGTGACTGAACCTAGCTTGTGGGAATTTTTCAGTGGGGAATCATCTGGGTGTGAGGGGTTGATTTGGAGCCAACTCTGTTCTTATTCCTTTAGGAGAGAAGATCGATAAGACTTTGGAGCTCATCTGAATTTCTTTTTGAGGTATTTTCTTGCATTGGGTGTTTCCAAACCTCCCTCTGTGTTCACTGGTTTACTCAGCTGCCAGAATCATTTGACCATATCACTTGAGGAAATCTTGCAGCTCCCTGTCATCACTATGATCATATAGAAACTTCTGTTTGACATCCAAAGCTCTTCCCCTAATCCATACAGTCATACCTTGCTCCCTCCACACACATTCTTTTATCTGACGACTCTGACCTTGTTGTTCCTTTACCAAGCCACTCACTCAGTCTTCCTCTTGCTCTTCACCCACCCCCCCATTCTGTCCTTCTCTCTCATTCCCTTTTGTCTCTCTTTTCCCACCTTCTTTTCTTTTTCACACACACACTCTCTCCCAGGATCTCTTCCTAGGCCAATTCTCTCAGCCGTGCCAGGTCCTGTGGTGGCACCAGGGGAGAAGTTGACTCTCTGGTGTAAGAGGCAGTCACAGTCATATGACTGGTTGGTAACGTTCATTCTACTGAAGACTGAGACTATGGAACACTTAAAAAAGCAGGATCTAGGATTTTCTCAAGTTCATTTCTCCCTGAAGCCTTTGAAAGTTGAGGACTCAGGAAACTATAGCTGCTTTTACTATGAGACGACAAGCCCAAATATCAAGTCTGAATCTAGTGACTCCCTGGAGATCTGGGTGACAAGTGAGAGAGAACTGGGGACCCCCCAGGATGCGGACCAGAGCTGATACTAGGGTCATGGGATGATGGGGTCATAGGACACTTTTGGAGATGTCAATGTGAGTTATTTGTTAGTATCATGGGCAGCCAAGGGAGGAGGCCATGGGTGGAGGGGCAGCCATGGGCAATGTTGAATTAGGAGGGAGGCCAGAGCAAACTCTTTACTCTCAGAGAGAGAGAGAAGTTACAAGCCATGCTGGCAGGCTGGCATTATGAACCTCATTCCCATCTTTCAGAGGACAAGCAAAGATAGCATCAATGAGGACTTTATAATTTAAATCTGAGTTCTCAGAGTGGGGGGATAGAGCAATGGGTTCACTTTTATCTGAGAATCTGTTTAAGGTTTGAAGTAGGAAGTCAACTTAAGCAGTGTCAAAATCTAGATTTCCTAAGGTAAGAATTAAGATCCGAGAAGAGAAGGGCACAGAGAGATTGTGGGAGACAAAAGGGGCAAGGGAAATCCATCCTAGACTTGCTAATTTTTCTCTTTTCCAGAGAAGACTTTTTAAGCTCTGGGCTCTATGCTTTTACCTTCAGACGCCCTTCCTAGGCCCTCTCTCTCAGCTTGGCCCAGCTCCATGGTGACTCCAGGGGGGAAATGTGACCCTTCTGTGTCAGGGACCATTCTGAGGAGTGAAGTTTGCTCTGTACAAGGAGGGAGAAGAGACCCCTGTGGATACCAGTGAGTTCACTCAGAATGGAACTGAATTCCTTTTGGTCCATATGAGCATTCAACATACTGGAAAGTATAGATGCTGCTATCACCTTGAAAAAGACAGCTTGGTCTTGGCCCTGCCCAGTGATTATGTGGAACTTACATTACAAGGTGAGGGCTGGACACCTGAAAGACCATCTAGAGAGGGACTAGCCTTAGTCCTTCTCCCTAAACTATCAATCTGCAGTACCAGACAATGATGCTCAGTAATCCTTTGACTCTCAACCAGAGGCAGGAAAAGAGTCAGAAAAGACACTGCATTTCCTCTTAATTCCAAGACCATTGGAACCATGTCTGAGAGCTGTTCTGGGCTGGGGGAGGGTATTTGCTCTTAGAATCCTCTCTCATGTGATCTTAACTTTTCGATTTTATTTTCTAGAGGAGCAGAATTAAAGTCTTCTTAGAAGAGGTAGGGCTCCCCGAGATGGGGAAGGGGGTCTGGGACCGAACTCAGCACTGAGGTTGAAATATCAAAGTGTTGGGTGGCAAGATGAGTGGGGGTATCATTTGTGAGAGGACTATGGAGCCTGATGACTCATGACTTCCCTCCCATCACAGAAATCAAAATCATTCTCATAACTACCCTTAGCTGCATATCTGTCCTCTTCCTCCTCTTCTTCTTGTCCTTTGTTTGTCATTACCACACCCAGACTGGTGAGTTTGGGGAGGAAAGGGGGCGGGGGATACATAGAGAGCTGAGAGATTAAGAAGTATGGAGGCACTGGGACTTCAGTCTCTTTAGTTGTGAAAGCAAGGTCAATTATTTTTAAGCTTCCTCCCAGCACTAAATCACAGATTGGTGACCTTGACCTTCTTTTTCTCTCCTCGGTGATGTCACATGGAGAGACCTCCAGAAGGTAGGGAGATTCAACTCATCTTCACTTGCCCCCTTGATCTGGTATCTTGGTGTGATCTTGAATCTTCTATAATATTTATGTTGGGGAGAGAATGATGAATGTTATTCCCAGGGTGAGAGAACTCCTCAACGGCTTCCTATTTTCCTCCTCATAGACTTCCACCGTACCTGTATTGTCCATTGTTTATCTTTTTCTCTTCTAAATCTGGAGCTGTCCAAGAAAAGACAGAGTGTAAGTGATTCAGGGAGGTGGCAAGGAGGGTTCCTGGGTTTGTCCTGGGGAAGAGGTGATCCCAGGAAGCCCCAAACTGATAGAACTTCCCTCCAACTCAGATGTCCAAGTGGCCAAGTACAGACACTCAAGGACATCTGTGAGTTCCTTTCTTTCTTTTTTTTTTCTGATGGGGTGATGGGGTTGAGTGACTTGTCCAAGGTCACATAGTGTCAAATTTCTGAGGTCATATTTGAACTCAGGTCCTCCTGACTCTAGGACTAGTGTTCTATTCACCTAACTGTCCCATCTGTGAGTTTTTTCATCCTCTGGCAGGCATCTGTATCCTCCTCATTCTCAGCTTCCTCTCTCCCCTCCCCCCATTCATACACTGACAGTAGGTTTCCCACATGTCTCAATAACTGACCCATTATCTCTTCCTTTGAGTGATACTCCTGGTCACTCAGTCTCTTGTTTTTCCTTTAGGTCCCTGAGGCTGAAGACTCTGAAGGACTGATCTATTTGAATCCTTTATCCCTAAATGACCAGCAAACTGCCCCTGAAAGGACTTCCCCAGATCCAACAACGCATGCTACTCTTGCCCTGCATTGATGAATAGCTTCTCCTTGCTGTTTGTCCTTTTCTTAATATCATTTGTTGGATACTTCCCAAATGTGGATACCCTCTGGGTTCGATTTGGGCTTCCTTTACAGAGCCTTTGGTTGATCTCCTTAGCTCCTCCGGGTTCCACCATCAACACCCAGATCATGGTGTTCAGCCCCTATTCTCTTTATTCCTCTAGACCCATGTCACCAGTTGAAAGTTTTTAATTGGTTGTCCTGTAGCTATCTCCAACTCAACCATTAAACAAAACTTTTAAAGTTTTCCTCTCTCCAAATCTCCACAAATCCTCTCCTTTTTCAAACTTTCCTCCTTGTTCTGAAAACACCAATATTCTTGTGGTCACCTAGGGCCACAACCCTGGAATCACCTTTAATCCTTTCTCTGCTCATCCCCAATCAGTTGTCAATTTTTTTCCATTTTAATGATGTGGAGAATTATGAATAAAGGAAATTTATAATTAAAAACAATCTTTTATGCTGTTAAATTTTATTAAAGTGCGGAAGGCTCTCTGCTCCTGAGATGTAAATTGACCCCCATTGTTCCATTGTTAAATGTAAGATTTGTGCTGCCTCCTCATTCGCCCTTCACCCAGCTTCTGGTTTAACTTAGATGTCATGCACCTTAGAACAATATGTAGCTTGCCATTGGAGGATACCTGGCCCAGGTGCTAGACTACTCCCCAAGTGCCACCCTTTGTTCTACCCACTATAGAAGTGTTTTTAAGAAGAAATGCTGCCCCTTCTTGTTTCTTCTTGACTCTTCCTTCTACCTTACAAGGATGTCTTTCTCTCACTCTCTTTTAAGCTATTGGAGGACCATGGGCCTCCCTCATACTATGTGACTAGAGTAAACCAGCTCTCGTGGCTGTCTGTCCTTTCTCTCCTTCTCTCTCTCTCTCTCTCTCTCTCTCTCTCTCTCTCTCTCTCTCTGTGTCTCCCTCTTTGTCTCTCTGTCTCTCTGTCTCTCTGTCTCTCTGTCTCTGTTTCTCTGTCTCTGTCTGTCTGTCTGTCTGTCTGTCTGTCTGTCTGTCTGTCTCTCTCTCTCTCTCTCTCTCTCTCTCTCTCTCTGTCTCTCTCAAACTTCACCTAATTTGTCCTCAAAGTGCGTCCTGCTTTTCTAGGAGTTTTCACCTGTATACTCAGCAAACTTCAGGGGACACGTGAATTCCTTCACTTTTCAGTAACCCTTGATCTCTATCTTTATGTGTTACCCCAAATGTCATCCACACATTACCACATTACCACCTTAGCATACTGCTCATATCTACCCTTCTCTTACCTCACAGTATTTCATTTCACATCCTATCACCTCTCTCCTAAACATTTTTCAATAACTTACTGATTGAGGTTTCTGTATCTGGCCTCACCTCTCTACCTTCCATCTTTCAGAAAGCTATGAAATGAAATTTCTTAAAACTCAGGTCTGACCTCATTGCTCTTTTGCCCAGAAAACTTTTGTTTTCCTCTTACATTTAAGATCAAATACAACCTCCCTAGTTGGGTATTTAAAGCTTTTCATTGGCTAGCTCCAACCTGCCTTTCTAGGCTTTTTGTATGTTGCTAGCCTTTATTCTATTCCAAACAAACCAGTCACCTGTTCTTCCTCAAACCCAAGAGTCCATCTTCCAACTCGATGGTCTTCCAAAAATATTACTCCAGTGTCTCCCTACTCTTGGAATGGATTTTTACCTCATCTGTGCCTCTTTGAGTCCTTCAAGGCTTAGCCCAAGTGTATTCTCTTACATAAACCCTCTCCAGATTCTCCAGAACTGAGTGACCTCCTCCCTAATATGGTTTTTAGCCACCATTTAGTTTTTCTTTTTTTTAAACACTGAACTTAATGAACACCAAAAAAATGGAAGCTTCCTTAAAGTTTGGATATGAAATTGATTATTATATTATATTATTGATTATTATATTCATTTTGCTGGGGCTTTCTTTTGTTTGGGGGTAATTTTATTTTTTAAAATAAATATTTTTATATCACAAGAATTTCTTTCAGTATCCATTCCCTTCCTCAATCCCAAGGTGTCATTCCACAATACAAGTAGCAATACAAGAGTCTTGGGAAAACAAATAAACAAATAAAGCCTGTACACTTTTGGAGCTCACAGTCTATTATTGGGGAAAGGTCCTGAAGGCATGGTCAAGTAGGGATTCTCTGGAACAAAATGAGGAGGACTGGAGTGAGGGGAAAGAGGAGAAGTTTGGGGAGGCCCAGTGGAACCAGATAGGAGTTAAAGGTGGGTGGGCAAAACTTAAAAGGAGGCTTTCCCTCAATAGAGGGAGGCTTTGAATTACAGGAATTTAGAGTGGGGAGTATGAATCTGCTGGAAAATGGATTGAAAAATAAGGAATTGATTGGAACCTTTCTCTTCAGGGTCTTGTGAGGAGGGAGGCCAAGTTTGTGAAGATGAATCCACAGTCCAAATACTGGAGAATTAAAGATAGTAGCAGCAGAGTCTGTTGGGATATTGGAGATTAGAGATCTAGGGTCTGAACTCAACTTTATAAGCCTGGTGATATATCCAAAGATAATAAGAGACCAGAGACTGGCAGATGCAATGAGAGGGTTGTTAGCTCCCAGAAAGGCCTTGTAAAGGAGGTTGGGCTTCTGGCAGCCCTAGTCATGACATCTGAGACCTTGGTGAACCCAAACCTTGCCATGGAAGCCTCGATGATTTCAGCATCAATTGCCTGTCTTCACAGCCACATCTGGTCTCTGAGCCCTTGGTGCTCTTGACTTTGGGCCTCTGTCTGAGGCTTTGGTCCTTTAGCACTAGTCTTGATGTCTTGAGTCTTGGGTCTTTAAGGGACTCCTGTCAGAGACCCTGGGTCCTTTTAAGTCTTGTTGTAAACCATTCTGACTTCAACTATTTCAGAATGAAGTCTGGCTGTCAGGGGTTGGGGTCACAGCTGTGACTACCACATCCTGGCTCCAACCTCTAGTCCTTCTGCCTCCTCTCCTGTGCTTGGTTAAAACTACCAGCTCCAGACTGACTTTGAAGCCAGCATGTCCCCAACATTTATCTCCCTGCTCTATTTTGGTGAGTTCCAAAACTGAGTTTTTGAGATGTGATGGGTGAAAAGGAATTTTGAAATGCAATGTGATGAGTGAGAAGACATTTTGAGGAGAATTTAGCCAGTAAACTGTGGGAGAGAAACAGAGTGAGAAATATCTTTGGCAGAGCAGAGGCCAGGTATCCTGGCTCTCTCCTCCTATTCCTGGCTAGGATCGACTGAGCACAGAAATTGCTGGAGAGTGGAGAAGTGAGGAGGAGTAACTCTCTATGGAAAGATGAAACATCCATCATCTGATCTTCTCTTACAGGGATTGGATTGGGTCAGGAAATGGTGGTGCATAATGTTGAGTATTTCTCCCAGAATCTCCATTCTATGTTCCTAACTAACTGAGCAATCAGAAAGATCATACAGATGAACCTAAGGTATCTCTGGGATAAATCTGGGAAGCTAGAGCTGAGGATGCCAGTGGACAGGATGAAGTCTCAGGGAATCTATACTCAGCTTGTCCCTCACTATTGCCCTTTTGGTCTTAGAGGCTAATAAGGAATGAGAATAATTTCCAATTGCTGAAGTTGAGAGATATCTGAGAACTGAGCAATGTGACTAAACTGGAAAATAGTCTTTGTTATGATTTTGGGATCTAGGATCATTTAAAGAGTTATAGCTGCTGGTATAGGTGGGGGACCTGATGGTCAGAATCTCTTGGAGACCATGGTGAAATATGAGGGGAGAGGGTCATTGAAAAATATCCTCTAATGGGAGGGGGGGTTCCATGTTGAAAGCTGTATTCTAGAAGACAATAGGTTAAAATGATTAATAGATTGAATCCCTTGAGCGGCAGTGGTGAGAGCTCCAAGGTCTTTGCTCCTGACTTATGAATACTGGACTTCAATGTTTTGAGTCATTTGGGTAAAACAATATGAATCATAATACACATGCCAGAAGCATTTCAAAATATATATTTGTTGCGGAAGTCATTAGTCACTGATGGAGGAGTCAACAGGGTAAGTATAATGCAGAAGTTATCAAATAAGCAGAGTTTTGAAGGAAAAGAGGGATTCTGAGAGGTCTGGGTGACATGGAGTTGTAGGTCAGACATGGAGAACAGGTCAAAGGATGGATGTGGGAGACGGAGCACTTTGTGTGAAGAGTGATCTGAATGTTGATTTTGCTTGACTACAAAGCACGAATAAATGGAGTATTATGGAATAAGATTGGAAAGATAGATTAGGGCTAGGTAATGAAGGATTTTCCAGGTCAATAAAAATGACATTTGCCAATATAATTAAAAGGGAGCCACTGGAGTCTTTTGAATAAAGACGCGATGATCTCAGACCTGTTTTTCATTACATTTACTTGGGCAGATAGATTGGAGAAGAAAGAGGTTTGAAGCAGGGAGACCAATGAAGAGATATTTACAATAATTCTAGTAATATGAGATGAGAGATTGAACTGGGTAACCACTTTGAGAGTGGAGAGAAGGGTAAAGATAGGAATGGACATGCCATCATTTGGCAACTGATTGGATATGTGAGATGAGGCCAACTGAGCAAAGTCAAGTGTAACATTGCTGTTCTGGAAAACTTTGTGAAATGACCAACACCCAAAAGCCTATCTACTTTGACTGACTTTCCCTTCTCCCTCCACTCATTTTAGTCAAGGTCCCTGAAAGACAGAAGACTAACCCTGGAAACCAAATTTGTCCTGGGAAATGAAAACATCAGGTCCCTGGAGGAGACCCCGGGACTTCATCTCTATTTGGGAATTGACAGGGACCTGAATTAAGTCTTCACTTAGGCCAGTCAAGGCAGTGTCCACCTCCAGAGTTTGACCTTTTTAAACAAATGGAATTAACTTAATACATCAGCTTCATAATTTGTTTTAATAAAGACAGAATTAAACTACTGTGTTAACTTCCATAGTTTGTATTAATAAAGACAAACCAAATTAGGCTAATGTGCTAGTCTCTAGAGTTTTAATCATAAGAAAGAACAACAGAATTAATTTAACATGTGTTTATTAGGTGCCCTAAGATTGTAGTAATGCATACATGGAGTCCTGGTTAGGCTTATTAATAATGATAATAATAATATAATAAACTTATTAATAGATATCAGGTAGAGGGCCTTAAAGTCAGAGGGACTGATCCAATTTAAACTGCCATGGTTTCATAAAGCTGTCTCAGGATGTACTGGCATTCATTATAGTTCCATTAGAGAAGTACCTCAGGATATTTGCTTCACATCACAGTCTTGTTAGGGCAGAACAGGTACTGTTAAGAATTCCATCAGGAGAGAAGGAGTGCCCCCTCCTGACTCAGGATATCTGTGCCTTATCAGCTATGTTGGAGATTGTCATAAAACATCAAAATCTTTCTCCCCTTCAAGATGTCTATGCCATCCTGTGACCATTTATACAACGGGGATATTTATATTTGTAATTAGAGAGAGACAGACAAAATTCATTTTAATTAGCATTGACATTGGGTATAGTGTTGTCACTTGGCAACTAGGGAATGCCCAACAGAGTTCTCCAATGTTACTTACACTGGCATTTGTTCTTCTTAGAGAACAATGGGAAAAATAGATGAATTTCTATTTCTGCATATTATTTTCATCCAAAATGTTTTATAAATGTTCAATATACAGATCATCTCCAGTGCTGTCTCTTGGTCTATACTCAGAAGGTGATGATTTATGGTTCAGCACATGAAACAGTTGAAAGGAAGGCTGATGTGAACCATGTCACCCTCTCTCATCCATTTCCTTCCAAGATATGAGATAGTTTCCCTAGTTAAGTATTAATTAAATTTGGCTAACACAAAATGAAGCAAAGAATTTCTGCAAAGAAACGGCAGTATAAAAGAATAGCAATGAGACTGGACTGATCTATTTTCTATGGCCAACAGGAGCTCTTTATCAATCACATTTCAAGGTCAAAGCAATGATGTTCTAAGCAGATGTGACAAGAAGTCAGATATTTGGGATGTGCCCCTGATTTTTTTTTTTATTGCAGAATAACATCTTGCAGTGGATCTCTCAATCAGGGACTTAACAAGAGACATTTTATATTGAAAGAGGAGTTTCTTAGGTAAATCAATAATAGCAGTTAGCATTTGTATAGCAGTCTAAGGTTGAATGTAAATCATTTTACTTCTGTTTTGTATTTATCCCTTAATTTTTAAATTTTAATTTCTAAATTTAATTTAATTTGACTAATTTAATTTAAATTAAAATTTTTATTTATCTCTTAATATCACACTTGACACTAGCTAGTAGTAAAATAAATATTTTATACCTTAATTAGGTATTCAATTTCAATGATTTATTATGTAGGTAAAGCAATAGATTTCTACCTCTTAGCAAGAGAGCTTCCAAAACTATTATTTTTTTTGGTTCTTTTTTTTAAACATTCTTTTTCAAGCAGTATGATAGCACTTACATATGTGAAATCATGTACAGTTTTGATAACAACCATATTGCAAAAATGACGAAAGTATGCTTCAATCTTCATTTATTTCAGTAGTTCCTTTCTGTATTTTTCATAATGGGTTCTTTAGAATTTTTGTAGATCATTGGTTTGATCAATTCACTGTTGATCATTGTTACAATATTACTATTACTGTATACAATGTTCTTCTGGTTCTGCTCACCTTATCTTGCATTAATTCATATAAGTCTTGCCAGGTTTTTCTGACCTATTCTCCTCATTTTTTTGATAGTCCAATAATGTTCCATCACAATCTATGTCACAACTTGTTTAGTCATCCCGCCCTTGATGAGCATCAACTCAAAATCCAATTCCTTGCCACAACAAAAAGAGCTGGTATAAATAATAAATATTTTGTAAATATATTATATTATATTACATTATCTTATGTTATGTTATGTTATATTATATTAATTATCTTAATTGTTATGTTATGCTATTTTATATTATATTATATATTAATATATATTATATATTTGTAAATATTTTTACAAATAGATGTCTTTTTCCTTTTTTTTGATCTCTTAGGGAAACAGACCTAGTAGTGGCATTGTTGGGGGTAATTTTATATTCCATTTTGTTTATTCATTCATCCATTTATCTTTCTATCTTTCCATTCATTCATTCATTTATCTATTTGTCTATCTATCTATCTATCCATTTATTTATTTTAGGTTTTTGCAAGGCAAATGGGGTTAAGTGGCTTGCTCAAGGACACACAGCTAGGTAATTATCAAGTGTCTGAGGCTGGATTTGAACTCAGGTACTACTGACCCCAGAGCTGGTGATCTATCCACTGTGCCACCTAGATGCCCCTATATTCCCTTTTGAAGGGTTATAAACTATTCTACAGTTCCACAATACTTCTTTCAGCCAACTCCAAGACTATTGGAACAAATTTTACCTGCCCCTTCCTCTGGGGATGGGGTAGACAACCCCTAGCTCACTCAGTTACTCTCAACAGCCCATCTTCTGAAATAGGGCATGATACAGCTTCTTTGAGCAATAGAAAAACATCATAATATGTCATCAGTACCTGAGCTAAAAGACAGCAATTATACCCTCAAACCAACTTTTAAACTTCAGGAACTGACTGTTGGGTATTTGGAAGTAGTCACTTTTGTCCACACTTGGGAGGTGCTAACCTGGGTTACAGGAGCGGGGGGGGGGGGGGGGGGGACCAAGCAGGTCAGGAAGGATTTTATTTACTTGTGGTGGTATAGGGTTTGTATGGGGGCCAAGAGCAAGAATCATCTGGAAACTTTCCATCTTTTTTTTATTGAATAGCTTTGTACTTAATATCATTTTTTTCTAGTAGCTGAAAAAGTGCTAATTATGTTAATACTCTTTTCAATTCTGGTGACCTTGGGTCAAGTTCTAGTGACCTTACCCTAGTTACAGATTCTTCTTAAATGATTAGGTTTGGCATTAGACTTACCAGACTCTGTACTGAGGGTACTGACAGACTCTGTACTGAGGGTACTGAGACCTAGGGATGATATCCTTACAGACTTCTATTAAGTTGGGAAAATGCTGGGCTCAGATACATAGGATTAAGGATGAGGACAGAGCTTACAGTCAGGAATTGAATCCCAGAGAGACTGAACTGGGAGGAATCTTTGAGGTGGTGGAACCCTTCCTCCATGTGATGAAAAAGGAAACAATAATAGCAGAACTAGGGACCTGACCTCACAACTCTCTCAGAACTGCATGTAGTCTATCTCCTCCAGGCCCATTTCCAGTCATCCTGATTCCTATCTGGACACTAGATGGCTCTGGAGGGGAAAGTGAGGCTGGTAATTTAGCATAGATTCCTTCACTCAAATCCAATTCATGGACTAGTTATGGCATCACCTTTCCTGATTATCATGATCTTCTTTGAGAATGAAGGACAAATATCATCATCTGGAACTTCTCTTCATCAGGTTGAGTGGGAGGGAATCCTTCATAGAGGGTCTCCTTTGTGAGTCTTCAGATTCAGGTTAATAGAGAATTGGGGTGAATTTTCCAATAAGGTTTTCTTATTACATTGTTAGGAATAGAAGGGACCTGAGCAACATTTAGTTCTAATCTTGTCATTTAAGAGATTAGGACTCTGAGGGACAGAAAAGGTAAGGGACTTGTACAAGGTAATACAATTCATTATGGGAAAAGTTGACATTTGAACCCAGATTCTAACTTCTGTCCCAGTGATCTTTCTTTTCTAGGATATCTCTCTAAGTCCCACCTCCAAGCCTATCCAGCTCCTGTGGTGGCCCCAGGGGAAGATGTGACCCTCCAGTGCAGACTGCCACCAGACTCACACCCCCAGCCTGTGACTGTGACATTCATTCTCCACAAGGCAGAGGACTCAAAGCCTGTAGAAATCATGACTGGAAAATGGACAAGGGTTGATTTTATACTTTATTCTTTGAAGCCCCAGTATACCGGGAACTATAGTTGCACCTACAATAAGACTTCAAATAGAATTTCAGAGTCCAGTGAGCCTTTGGAGATCTGGGTAACAGGTGAGAGGGGTCTATCAGAAGGACAGTCATGGGCTGCAAGTGAGACAAAACAATATGGGAGAGAATCCCATGAAGGACTGGTATGAGTATCATGGGGCAGAGGAGTCTGGGACCTGAGAAAGGTAGAGGGGATACAGTGCATGATTCAACCTTGGAGAAAAAGATGGGACAGGACCAAACTGCCAGGAAAATCCAAAGAATAAGAGAACTGCAATATCTGGGAAGGACCCCCTGAGAAGAGAATGACAAAGAAGGTCTGAGTAAAGGATCCCTAGAATCTTCCCCAGCATGCCCAGCTCCTCTGTCCTTCAGAAGTCAACTTGAACCTCTAATGCCTGCACTTTGCCCAAGCCCTTCCTCTCAGCCTCACCTAGCCAGCTGGTGGATTTAGGAGGGAATGTTATCCTCCTATGCTAGGGGCCAATTCAAGGTGTGAGATTTGCTCTCTACAAGGAGTGAGAGGAAAGATATGTGGGGATCAGAGAGTTTACCCAAGGTGGGGCTGAGTTCCACTTGACCCATGTGAACATCAACAACATGGGGAATTATAGTTACTGCTATGACCTTGGATCAGACAGCAATGTCAGCACATCACCCAGTGATCCCCTGGAATTTCTAGTGCAAAGCAGAGAAAAGAAGGATTTTCTAGAGGGTACCCATGACTCTTTCCTTGCCCCTGGAGTCACAATTTTACATCAATACTTCCCCACTCCCATGACTCTGATTCATAGACAGGACTGAAGAGGCAAAAACTATTTTGTATCTTCCCAGGCCCATGGGGGCATTGGGGAGGGTCTGGGACATGAATATTCACTCTGCAACCCCCACTCCCTTCTCAGTAGAAAAAATTTTTTTTTTAGGTGAACAGGATATAACCTCTCAGCACCCAGCTGAGGTTGCTGAAACTAAGGGTAAGAAGCAGAACTTTCACTATTTGGGGAAGAGGGGGAAGAGTTTCCAGACCCCTTGGTCTAAACCCCAAAAGATGGGAAAGTGTTGATAGGTAGGAGAAACTGGGGGGGATGGTTGGAGAGCAAAGTGAAGAAATATTTGTGGCCTGATTTTCACTTTTATCTTACATCTCAGGGCTTGGAGATATGCTGATAGGACTCTTCCAACTTTTTAGAGTCTTTTGTCTCTTTTTCCTTTTCATATACGTAGACCACCAACCTTTTGAGACTGGTGAGTTCGGGGATGATGGTCTCCTGAGAGATGGGAGGAAATAAATATTGCGTTGAGACCTGGGGCCTCAGTTTTCACATATGGGAAACCAGTGTTATTACCTAAATAATCTCTAAGATCTCTTCCAGGGTTAAACCATAGGAGACATACTGACTGTCTATCTTCTGTCTCTCTCACCAGTAACTTCCCATGAACAGAACCTCAGAAGGTAGACTCAACTGATCTTCCCCGTCTTCCTGATCTAATATTCTAAAGTGCCCCTGCATCATCCACAAACACTGGCATCTGAGCAGGATTTGTTTCCTGCCTCCTACCACTATCCTGATCTCTCCACAGATTCCCAGATTGTCTGTATCTCTCTTTGTGTGGAGGGATCTTTTTCAATGAGTTCTGTCTTCCCATTATGTGGTCAAAGTGTTTAAGCTTCAGCTTCAGTATTGGTCCTTCCAATGAATAATCTGAATAAATTTCTTTAAATATAGACAGTTCATTGTTTCACTCTCCTTACTTTCCAAGGGACTTTTAAAAGTCTTTCTCCAGAATCAAAATTCAAAGCATCAATTTATTTGAGGCCTATCTTTCTTTATAGCCTAGTAATCACAATTGTACATTATTATCAGGAAAAAACCCCCTAAACCATAACTTTGACTATATGGACTCCTTGGTTTAAAAAAAAAGCTACTGGGAAAAGTAGAAAGAAGTTTGGCAGAAACTAGGGATAGACCAACATCTCATACCAGATATGAAAATAAACTCTAAATGAGTATACAGTTTATATGCAAAGGATGACAGTTTAGACAAATTAAAGACCCAAAGAAGAAATTAACTGTCAGATCCATGGAGAGGGAAGAATGCATATCCAAAAAACAAAACAAAACTAGAGAAGATCACAGAAAATAAAATGATCAATTTGATTAATAAAATTAAAAAGTTTTTGCATGAAGAAAACCAATACAACTCATGATAAAAAAAGCAAAATATGTAGATAGAAAAAAAACTTTGGAGCAAGTTTATTTATACTAGTCTCATTTCTAAGATACAAAGGGAATTGCTTTAAATTTAGTAGAATAATATCCATCCCCAGTTTATAAACAGCCAAAGAATATGAATAGACAGTTTAGAAGAAGAAAGCTATCATAATCATATTAAAATGCTTTAAATAACCAATATTTAATGAAATGAAAATTACAAGAACTCTGAAGTTCAACCCATATATCTGTCTGATTATCAAAATTGGCAAAAGTGCAAAATGACAAATATTTGAAAGTCTGTGAGATACAAACTTGGTAGAACATGGTACTTAACTAGGCAGGGCAGGGAAATGAAAGGGCCATGGTGAACCTTTGGTCTGAGAATGCCAGATTTCCCTGAGTAGACTGAAAGAGGGAAAAAGCCCCAAGAGATGTCTGGCACACAATGTGGTAGTTGAGCTGTTGCCTCTATTCACTAAAGCCTGAACACACTATTTCTACTCTGAGATATATGAGTTGGAGAACATTCTGCCAAGAACTCTCCTTCTGAGAGACCTAAGGTCTCAAGATGAGCCTTGTCTTTCAAAGACTCTGACAACAAATCCCCAAATACTGGTAGAACAGTTCACCACATGAAAACATTTTAAGGGAAGAAGGTCTCAATCCCCACATTCAGTGTTGAAGAGCAGGACTGAAGACAGAGAATAAGAGAGAGAGATGAGCTCAGCCTCAGACACAAGATCTCCCAGACCAACTATGGTGTGCTCTTCATGGGAGGTGTCTTCTGGTTCTTTTTGGAAGAAACCAAAGAATTGGGCCCATGGGTGAATTCAGAGCAGTTTCAGAAATGCCAGTTCTACTGGTACTATGACTAGGCTGGGTTGAGGGAGGAGGGACACTGTGAGAAGGGCCTTTGGCTAGCATACTCCAAGGCAAGGTACAAAAATGGACACTTGGGGCTGCAGGCAAGTTCTTGGACTGAGCAGATCCTAGATCCATCTGGTTATCTGAATTTGTCTTCTGTTGATGTCATGGAGGAGCTGAGAAAAAAGAACTTTTAGAGGAAGTACTTGGAAGGTGAGGTCTGAATCATCCATCACCTGAGCTACTCTTCCAAGGCTATGTTATACCTACATGATAGGGGCACAGACAAGGGAGTTTTTCCAGTTAATATAATCAAAATTATCTATTTTGTAGTTCAAATTGGTCTCTAACTTTTCTTTGGCATAAATTGTCCTTTCCATAAATCTTTCAGGCAAATGTTTCCTTCCTCTTCTAACTGACTTATAATACCATCCTTTATGTCTAAATCATATACCCATTTTGACCATATCTTTGTATAGGATGTGAAATGTTGGTCTATGCCTAATTTCTGTCATCTTACTTTCCAGTTTTCTTGTCAGTTTTTCTTTGATATTCTTGATTTTTGTTCTTCCTGATAAACTTTGTATCATTATTCTATGAAATAACCTTTGGCACACCAGCTTGACTGGCGTGTCACTTAAGTTAGATGAATTTAGGTAAAATCGTTATTTTTCTTGTATTAGGACCAGCCTACCATGAGCAACTGATATTTTTCTAGTTGTTTAGATCTGCGTTTACTTATTTAAAGTGTTTTGTAATTATATTCATATTGTACCTGGGTTGGGTCTGGCAGGTAGAATCCCAAATATTTTATGTTGTCTACAGTTATTTTGAATGGAACTTCTCTATCTCATTCTGCTGGATTTTGTTGGTAATATATAGAAATGCTGATGATTTCTGTGGGTTTGTTTTATATTCTGCAGCTTTGCTGTAGTTGTTAATTGTTTCAGTTTTTTAGTGGATTCTCTCATTATACCATCAGATCATCTGCAAAGAAGGGTAGTTTTCTTTTTCCATTTCCTATTCTAATTATTTTACTTTCTTTTTCTTCTCTTATTGCTAAAGGTAAGATTTATAGTACAATTTTGAATAATAGTAACCTAGTCTTACTCGTAAGGCCTCTGGTTTATCCCCATTGCATATGCTGTTAGATGATGGTTTTAGATAGATACTTATCATATTAAGGAAAAAAATCCATTTATTCCTATGTTTTCTAGTGTTAATAGGAATGGATGTTTTAGTTTGTCAGAAACTTTTTCAGAATTTATTGAGAAAATCATACAATTTCTGAAAGTTTTATCACTGTTATGGTCAATGATGCTGATAGTTTTCCTAATATTGAACAAACTCTGCATTCTTGATGTAAATTCCACCTGTCATAATGTATTATCCTGGTGATAACTTGCTGTAATCTCTTTGCTAATATTTTATTTAAAATTTTGGTATCAATATTCATTTGGGAAATTGGTCTATAATTTTCTTTTTCTGTTTTGACTCTTCCTGGTTTAGATATCAACACCATATTGGTGTCATGAAAGCAATTTGGTAGACCTCCACATTTTGTTTTTTTTTAGTTTTTTTTTTGCAAGGCAAATGGGGTTAAGTGGCTTGCCCAAGGCCACACAGCTAGTTAATTATTAAGTGTCTGAGACCGGATTTGAACCCAGGTACTCCTGACTCCAGGGCCAGTACTTTATCCACTTCGCCACCTAGCCTCCCCTCTTCCACGTATTTTTTTTCAAATAGTTTATATATAGAATTAATTGTTCTTTAGATATTTGGTAGAATTCGCTTGTGAATCCATCTGACCCTGGAGATTTTTTCTTAGGAATTTCATTGATGATCTATTTAATTTCTTTTTTCTGAAAGTATTTTATTTCCTTTTCTGTTAATCCGGACAATTTATTTTTTTTTTAGATATTTGTCCATTTCATTTAGATTGTCAGATTTATTGGCATGCAATTGGACAAAATAGCTTCTACTCATTGATTTAATTTCCTCTTCATTGTTGGGGAATTCCCTTTTTTATTTTTGATGTTGGTAATTTGGTTTTCTTTTTTTCATTTTTTAATCTAATTAGCCAGAGGTTTATCTATTTTGTTGGCCTTTTTTTGTAAAACCAGATCCCACTTTTATTTATTAGTTCAATTGTTTTCTTCCTTTTGATTTTATTAATATCTCTTTTCAGAATTTTTAATTTGATATTTAATTGGGGGGGATTTAAAATTTATTTATTTTCTAGATTTTTTTAGTTGCATGCCCAGTTTAGTGCTGTATTCTTTCTCTTTTTTAAATCAGGTACCCATTTAGAGAAATAAAATTTCCCCTAAGCACTACTTTGGCTGCATCCCCAAAATCTTGGTTTGTTGTCTCATTTTTATCATTCACTTTGATGAATGGTTAATTGTTTCCATGATTTGTTTTTGACCTACTCATTCATTAAAATTTAGACTATTTAGTTTCCAAACCATTTTTATTCTATCTTAGCATCATGATCTGAAAAGAATGCATTTAATTTTTCTGTCTTTTTGCATTTGATTTTGAAATTTTAAATGTCCTAACACATAGTCAATTTTTGTGTAGGTATACTAAGATATAATTACATTTCTGTTATTGTCATTAAATTTTTTCCAAATGTCTCATATCTGTTTTCTAAAATGCTTACCTCCTTAACTTTTTTGTCATTTATTTTGTGGTTAGCTTTGTCTAATTCTGAGAGAGGGAGGGTAAAATGCTCCACTAATAAAGTTTTGCAATCTATGTCTTCCTGTAACTCATTTAACTTCTCTAAGAATATGGCTGCTACACAATTTGGTGCAGAAAGCAAAATCATATGAATGAAAAAATATAAAACAAAATGAAATCTCTCATTGGATAAAACAACTGGCCTGGAAAATAGATCAAGAAGAACTAATTTAAGACATATAGGATTATCTGAAAATCATGATTAAAAGCAGAGGGACCTTGAATATAACATTTCAAAAAGTTTTTTAGATAAACTAACCCAATATCCTAGAACCAGAAGAAAAAATACTCAGTGAAATAATCCACTAATCACCTCCTGAAGGAGGTTCTAAAATGAAAACTCACAGTATTATTTTAGCTAAATTATAGAGCTCCTTGGTCAAAGAAAAAATATTCCAAGGAGTCAGGAAAACAGTTCAATATCCTAGAGTCACAATCAAGAAAACAGAAGATGTAGTAGCTCCTATATTACATTATCAGAGCACTTGGAATATGATATTCTGAAGAACAAAGAGGCTAGATTTACAAAAGAATCACTTATCCAGCACAATCTAGTATTCAGGGTAAAAATGAACATTCAGTGAAATAGAGGACTTTTAAGTATTCCTATTGAAAAGATCATAGTCAATTTGACTTTCAAATACAAAAACCAAGAAGAGCATTAAAAGGCAAATAGTGAAGAGAAATAAGGGAATGAATAAGGTTAAACTGTTTACATTCCTACTTGGAAAGATGATTTTTCTCATGCCTAAGAACTTTCTCATTATTAGGGTAGGTAGAAGTACACATAGACGAAGATCAGATGGATGAGTTGAATATGATAAAATGATATTTAAAAGCAATTAAGTTAAGGGGGAAGAGAAAGGGAAAGGGAGAAGTAGAATGGAGGTAAATATTCTCACAGAAAAGAGAAACAGAAGAGTTTTTACAGTGGAGGGAAAGGTGGGAACAAGGAGAAACAATTGAATCTTACTCTCATCAGAATTGGTTGAAAGATATAATAACTATACATTCATGTGTGTATGGAAATCTGTTTTTATCCTACATGAAAGAAAGAGGGGAAAGGAATAAGAAAAGGGGACTGGTAGAAAAAAGACAGTTTGAGAGATATGGTAGTCTGGACAAAACATTTTTTGGATGTACAGAGTTAAAGGAGAGAGAGAGAGTAGAATAAACTGGGTAGAAAATAGGAGGGAAGGAAATACACAGTAATACTAACTGTGAAAAAATTTACAGGAAGTTTCCCTGATAAAGGATTAATTTCTCAAATATATAAGAAATCAAATCAAGTTTATAAAAATGAGATTCTTTGCTCAGATGAAAAATGGTCAAAGGAAATGAAGAGACAGTTTTCAGATGAAGAAATTAAATCTATTTTTAGATAGGTTTAAAAAATGTTCTAAATAATTATTAATTAATCAAATTGAAATAACTCTAAGGTACCACCTCCTTCATATTACATAGACTAATATAACAGAAAAATTTGATTTGAGAAAATTGAAACAGTGATGCACTGTTGGTGCAATTGTGAATTGATTCAACAATTCTGGAAAGCCATGTGCAGCTCTGCTGAAAAAACTATAAAACCAGATATAATTTTTGACCCAGGAATACTGCTACTGGGTCTATAGTCCAAAACTACAAAAAAAAAGGAACAGAACATATATATATATATATATATATATATATATATATATGTACATATACATATGTATATATATACACACACTAATATTTATGAGTTCTTTTTTGGTCATCAAAAATTGGAAATTGAGGGGATGCTCATTATTTGGGCAATGACTGAGCATATTATGGTATTTTATTGTGATGCAAGACTATGATATTATATGAAATGACAAGGAGGATACTCTCCGAACAAAATCTAGAAAGACTCACATGTTCTGCTGTGGAACCAGGAGAGCCTTGTTCCCAGGAACAGCAATGTTAGACAATGATGAATTGTCAAGGACTTAACTATTTTCAGGAATATGATGATCCAAGATAATAACGTGAAGGGCTTATGTTGGACAATGTCATCTCCCTATGGAGAAAAACCTGGCAGTCAATGCAGATCAAAGCCAACTTTTTAAAACTTTCCTTGCTTTTCTTTCTTTTTTGGCCTGTATTTTCTTTAACAGTGTTTTGCATGATTGTACATATATAACCTAAATCAAATAGCTTGCCTTCTCAATGAGGGTGTAAAGGAAGAAGGGAGAGAGAAATTTCGCAACTCTAAACTTTAGGAAAAGAATGTTAGAAATTGTATTTACATGTAATTGGGGAAAATAAAATATTAAAATAAATATATTAAAATTAGTAGTTAAGTTACATAAGTAACTAGACCATACAACCCAAGAAATGGAAGTATAATAATTGATTATATAAATAAATCTATGTAGAAAAGATTCAGTGGAATGATAGATTAGAATATAATTGAGGAATGAGGGAAAGGACTTAAGAAAAGTCAAGAGGATAAAATTATTTGTACAATTAGAATGCTTTATTACGTCCAATGTGGTTCAGGGGTAGGGCCCATATTGGATAGGGCCATTAGAGAGAAAATTTAAGTAAGTAGAGATAAGGGAAGATGGTGTCTGCTTATACTGACAGTATCAATGGAAGGTAATATGAATTCAAGTGTTTAGAGTTTAGGGAAGAGGTTAGAGAAGGGTTTTTTTTCAAATTTTTATTTTTTAGGTTTTTGCAAGGCAAACGGGGTTAAATTGCTTGCCCAAGGCCACACAGCTAGGTAATTATTAAGTGTTTGAGGCTGGATTTGAACTCAGGTACTCCTGACTCCAGGGTCAGTGCTGTATCCACTGTGCCACCTAGCTGCCCCAGAAGGTTTTTTTTTTTTTAAATCTCAATTTGATAAGAAGGATAAAGGAGAAGCAATTTGGAGAAGGGTCTCTTAGCAATGTCAGTTCTTTTTCCAAATGGAAACTAGAAACAAATTTTGAGATATGAAATTATTTGAGTAGAGGATGCTAAAAATCTGCCCTGGAATGACCATTATTAGGATGTATCCCAATCCTTAGAGCTTCATGGGCTCCAAAAACAGGATGAGAAAGTGAGACTGCCACCCTGTGCCTTTGCAAGTGAGGCAACTAAAACCAATGGACTAAAATTTGAGGTGTTGATAGCTATTGGACTGTGGGAAAACAGATTTTGAATGTTACCATTTATTGCTGTCAGTCCACTTAGTTTTGAAACTAGATTATGAAATGGTCTCCTTTACAATGAAATGTTTTTGTTTTTTCCCATTAGGATTGATGTGCTAAGTCAGAACTTAATGTGAAATGCATTTAACCCTTGGTAGTAAGCCACATGATTAGAAACTGCATGGATCAGGAAACCTGGGTTCAAATTCAGTCTCAGATATTTCTTAGTTATATGATCACTTCACATCATTTGCCTCAGTTTCCTCATCTGTAAAAAGAGATAAAATTAGAATCTAATTCACAGGGTTGTTGTGAGGATCAATTGAGATAATAATTATTAAATGTTTATCACAGTGCCTGGAAAATATTAACCATTATATAAATACTAGATATTATCATTTTATTAAGTGTAACTCTAAAAGACAACTAAGTGGCACAGTGGATAGGCTGTTGGGCTTGGAATCAACAAGACCTCAGTTCAAATTCAGCTTTAGCTATTTACTGTGTGACCTTGGGCAAGTCACTCAACCCTATTTACCTCAGTTTACTCATCCATAAATTGAGCCACAGATAAAAGTGGTAAGCAACTTTGGCAAGAAAACCAAAAATGGGGTCACAAAGAGTCATACACAGCTGAAATGATTGAAAACTAACTACTACTCTATACTACTTTTTTGAATCAATGAATGGAGATTGTCAAATAAATAAATGCTGTTTTTTTATATGAGAGAATTCAGAATTGCAATAAAAGAAGTTGATATTGACTGATAAAGTTTTGTGTCACATTTCCAAAAAGAATAATATTGTCGGTTATTGTTAGCCTTCATGTTTTCTTGCATTTTGATTTTGGAGAAATCATATATAAGACATATTGTTAAATTGAAAAGTGATATATATATATATATACATACACACACACACACACACACACACACATAGAGAGAGAGAGAGGGAGTGTGTTACAAAACATATCATTAGAAAATCAACTTCTCTTAATTTGGATGTAGTTAGATTGTGAACTGAGCTGACAAAGAATCTGTTCAACAACACATAAAACTGTTAAGGATTCAATTTTATTTTATTGCCAATTTCACTTTAAGAAGATTATAATAATTTACTGTTTGGAAAAAGGAAAGAACCATAGACCTTTTAAGTGGTGTTTCTTTGTGAGGGACTTTCTATTTAAACAGTCAAAAGATCTTATCAATCCTGCTAGAGAAACTATAAAATAATGATGTGATTTGAGGAGGAACTGAGACCACCTCTGGTCAAAATGAGAGAACTTTACGTGTTTGCTCAAAGAAAAGAATGAGCTTTAGTTGATAAATTGTTTGCCATCATTTAAGAAAATTATGAAAGTGTACTTGAAGTAATATATTTTGAAATATGAATAAGCAAATAATTTATGAATAAACAAGAGCTAGAGAGCAGAATGGTATAAAATGGATGATTTCTATCACATTAAATTAAATTTTTTTTTCTACAGATAAAACACATATAGTCAAGACTGTAAGGAAAGCAAAAAAAAACTGGGGAAAAGTTTTTAGATAGATTCTCAGATTTTTGTAAATATATAAAAATTTCATCAAATCTGAAAGTATAACAGTAATTCCCCATTTGATCAATGGTCAAAGGATATGAGCAGGCAGTTTCCTGATGAAGAATTCAAAACAATTTATAGTCATATAAAATGTCCTAAATTGTTACTGATTAGAGAAATCCAAATTAAAATCTCCTGATAATATTTTTTACATCTATCAGATTGGTTAAAATCTTTGAAGGGGGAAGTGGAAAATGTTGGAGAGGTTGTGACCAAATTGGGACACTAATTCAGGAAGATGAGTTCAAATATGATCTCAGACACTTAGCACCTGTGTGACTGTGCAAGTTAATTGACCTCTAGAATGATCTCCCTCCTCAGCTCTGCCTCTTAGCATCCCCAGGTCTCTTTAAAGCTCAGTTCAAGAGGCAGTTTTCCTCCTAATGCTTCCTGCTTCCTCTCTCTCCAATGAATGACTCTGCTTTTATCTTGCATATGCTTGTTTTTACTTAGGTGTGAATGTTTCCTATTCCCCCTTTTTTGCTCAAGGCACTGTTTAATTTTGATTAAAGTAACAAAAATGACCCACAGTCATGGGAAAAACCTTTTAACAAGACCATCTTCCTCTTCAGGGATTGGAAAAGTTTTCTATTTCAGACTGATTGCAGAACTTTATCACTGTCTGGATTAAAGTGAACTTGTTATTTAGTTATGTCCAACTCTTTGAGACTCTTTGGATCATATCTGTTGATAGATGGTTTTCTTGACAATGACACTGGAGTACAATGCCACTTCCTTCTCCACTGAATTCTTTTGTTTGGCAATCTGAGGTTACGTGATTTGGGCAGGATCAACTAGAAGGAGTCTGAGATTGGATTTGAACTTATGTTTTCCAGGCTCTAGGCCCAGTGTTCTATATACTGACCCATGAGCTGCATCTAGAGCAAGCTTATCTGCCATATTAGCTTAGTGACAAGAAGGCAGAAATATTGTATAGGATATAAAGAAACATGAGGAATATTCTGTGATTTGTAATAAATGATGTACGGTTTCTAAAAGGGTGTCATTCCTATCAAAAGCTGGAAGGTATATGATCCCTCATTCATTCCCATCATCCTTCAATAGCATGTGAATACCTTGAGAGAAGGGATTCATGTTCTTGTCTTTACAGTGCCTGCCAATTATCCAGCCATCCCACTTCCTGTGTATGAGTCATTTTAGGCCATATTTTGCCTCTTTCTTGCTTTATCCCTCTCCTTGTAGTTCCCCATTACCCTATGAAGACCTGTCATCTTAGTTCTTCACTGAGAGAAATGTTGCATGATGTATTTTTTGTTTCTTGTTTTGCAAGGCAAAGGGGTTAAATGCAGTTAAGCCCTTGGTCACACAGCTATCAAGTGTCTGAGGCTGAATTTGAACTCAGGTCCTTCTGATTCCAGGGTCAGTACTCTATCCATGTGCTAACTAGCTGCCCCCTCACTTCATGATTTTTGATCATGTAACATGACCAAGACAAACAGGAACATCAGCAAGCAGGGAGCAACTTGGGATCTCAGAAAGGATGGGCTATTCCCCAACTTCAAGTGGGCTGACTCTATCCGGAGTTGACTCCCCTCTTGCTATTGAATTCTGGGTCTGTGTGCGAACCAGCTAACTACAAACATGATGACATTTCTGAGCCTCAATCTGTTGTCTTGAAAAGAAAGATAAGAATTCCTGCACAACATACCTAACAGGTGTTTTACATACAGAAACCTTAAAGTGCTGGAACAAAATAGAAATTATTGTCCTACTGAGAGGAAGGGCCTGGGGAATATGGGACAAGTTGGAGAAAATGTGTCTTGTTTGAGCTAATCATCTAGTCCAACACTTTCATTTTACAGAAGAGGAAACTGAAGGGCAAAAGAAGGCAATATCTGGTGGAGAATGAGAGTCAAGGATCCCAGCCTTAAGTCCCTTCTTGGAAGATGATCCTTTTCTTCCTTCAGAGATCTCTGAAAGTATCTTTTTTCCATGTCTTCCAGGAAAGGAGTTGGATATATGATACCAATCACTTTCTGGGCTGATGCTGACCTATCCTGACAAGGGTTGGATTAAGAACATTTCATCATCAATAACTAATTTACTGCAGGAAGGATACAAGATGTGTCAAATTTGGATGAGACATATGCTGATGAGAAAAAGACTTAGACTTGGTTCTCCTGACCGTCTTATGTGTTATTTGCCTCAAGAAATATAGGAAATAAAGTCCTTAAGGAGATACACAGTAGCATATGCAGAGATCATGGAGGAGTCCAAGGCATTCCAACAACCCAGACAAATCATTCCTAGCCCTACAAGCTCATCTGGACTTGCTGATTTCTAAAAGTTTCAAAGGTTCTAAGATGACAGACAGTTTAGAACTACCATGACTGAGTGACACTTAGAGAGATGCAGGACTCTTGGTTTAGGAGGAAGACAGATGAAATTTAGTTTTATGCAGATAGTAATAAACCAAAATGTGAAGGCTATTTATGGATTGAAGACCTATGGATCCACATTGATTAATGATAGGGAAATGATCCTAGAAAGAGGCACTGAACACTTCCATAGTGTTTTTAATAGTCCATCATCAACCAATGCAGAAACCTTTGACCCTTTACCTCAGGTTGAAGTCAATCTATCTCTAGCTGAAGTTCCAACTGAAGAAGATAGTTTGAATGCCATTAGGCCCCTTTCAAATAGAAAAGCACCTGGTGCTGCTTCTAGTCCAGCCGAGGTCTAAAAGGTGGGAAGTCCATTACTCATCTAAAAACTGACTGAAATTTCCAGGTGGTATGGTAAGAAGAGGTAATCCTCCAAGATACACCTTCATCATCTGTCTCTATAAAGGTAAAGGGAAGAGATTGTCCTGTGACAATCCATCACAAGGGTATTTTTCTTTTAGTCATTGCTGATAAGATTCTTGCCAGAGTCCTTCTCAATAGATTGATCCTTCACCTGGAAGATGGTCATCTCCCTGAGAGCCAGTGTAACTTTATAAAGGGTAGAGGAAAGGTTGATGTGCTGTTTGCTGCCCAACAATCCAGGAAAAGTGCCAAGAGCAGGACAGAGCTCTGTATACAATGTTTGTAGATCTAACCAAGGTCTTTGATACCATCAGTCATGAGAGTTTATGGAAAATTATGTCAAAATTTGGTTGACCAGAGAAGTTCATCACAACTATACATCAGTTTCATGATGGCATGCTCACCTGGGTTCTGGATAATGGACAAATCTCTTGAGATTTCCTGGTCACCAATGGAGGGAAGCAAAGACTGTGTCCTTGCTCCCATGCATTTTAGCATGATGTTTTCAGTCATGGTATCAAACACCTTAATGAAGATGAACATGGCCTCAAGGTCAGCTACTGCACTGTTGGAAAAGTCTTCAACTTGGAAAGGTTACAAGCCAAAAGCAAAGTGGAGGGAGTGTTGGTGCATGATCTTCTGTTTGCAGATGATGGTGCACTCAATGTAGCCTCTGAAGCTTAGATGTAACAAAGTATGGATCGATTCTCTGCTGTTTGTGCTCTGGTCTAACAATGGACACCAAGAAAATGCAGGTGCTCCATCAGCCAGCTCCACACAATCCATCTGTGGAATCATCAATTACAGCAACTTGAGAAGTTTTGAGTACTGTAGACAAGGTCACTTCTCTTGGCAGTGTCCTTTCCAAGGAGGTACACATTGACAATGTGGTTGACACTTGCATTTTCGGAGCTAGCTCAGTATTTGGAAGACTCCAAAAGAAAGTGTGGGAGAGAAGAGGTATTAGAATTACTACCAAACAGAAGGTCTACAGAATCGTTGTACTGACCTTATGGCTCCATGCCTGTGAATCCTGGAGAGTTTACCAGCACCATGTCAGGAAACTGAATCACTTTCATTTAAATTGTTTTAGGAAGATTCTGCAGATCACCTGGCAGAAGATCCTAGACACTGAGGTCCTTTCTCAAGTTAAAATGCCTAGCATTCCAATGTTTCTACCGAGAGTGCAACTATGATGGACTGAACATGTTGTAATGCCAGACGTAGGCTTGTCAAAAGAAACTATTTTATGGAGAACTCACCCAAGGCAAGTGCTCACAAGGGGGTCAGAAGAGGTGATACTGAGACACCCTGAAGTCTCCTTGAAGAGCTTTAGAATTGATTGTACCACATGCACGGGACTGCCCAGCATGGCGTGCCCTCATGAGTGAGGGAGCTGCACTCTATGGTAGAATTGAAGCAGCTCAAAGGAAATATGACAACCACAAGTTTAGAGTACCCACCCCAGGTGTTCACATGGACTTTTTGTGCCCAACCTGTAGTAGAGCATTCTGAGATTCTATTGATCTGATCAGTCACATTTGGACACACTGTCATTTGTCTCAAACATAGTGATGTCATTTTGGTCTTCTTCAATAATGAAGGTCAATAACCAACAATCACTGAGACCTACTATTCCTTCTCTTAAAGTTCTACTCCAAATGTTGCCTGTTTAGTTCTTTGTGATGGAATTTTGACAGTTCCCTAGTCGCAGCCTTCACACTTCCTCCACCCATGGTATTTCCTTATTGATCCAAGAGCAAGTCCAATTTCTTTTCCCCTTAGCTGCTTTTCAGGTTTTTACAGTTGACCAATTTTACCCTTCCCCACATCATCTTCATAAGACAAAGAGGTTCTAGGGTCATGACTTTCTTCATTTTATACAACACAGATGTTAAATAACCTATGTAGAGAACTTTAGATTTTTATGGCCTCCATCAGTGGGAGCCCATTAACATGTGGTCTTGGAGGCTATTTTCAGAAATCTTGATGTTTAATCCCCAGCTCACTGTTTCTTAATTGCCCCTTTTAGTGTCTTATTCTTGGATCATTTTCTGACTTTATATACATGCTGTAAGAGCAGGAAGGGATCAGGGAAATATTAAACCCATCATTCACTAAACAATTCCCTAGTATGCACCAGACACTTTGAAATATAATTGGAATGAAAAGACAAATGCTGAAAGACCTCAGGGAGCATACATTTTTGTCAAGGGATAAAGTTGTTGAGTGAAAATTACTCTTTTTAAACATAAAGAAACAGGCAGGGGTGCCTAGGTGGTGCAGAGCACTGGCCCTAGAGTCAGGAGTACCTGAGTTCAAATCTGGCCTCAGACACTTAATTACCTAGCTGTGTGGCCTTGGGCAAGCCACTTAACCCCATTTGCCTTGCAAAAACCTAAAAAAAAGAAACAGGCAAAAAAAAAGGAAAAGTCCCTTGCCCAAGAAAATTCGGAAGTTAATATCAGTGCCAGGGATAGAGTATAAATTTCCTATTTCTCACTTCAGGGCTCTCTTTTGATTAGAGAGAGATTGTTCAATCTCAGACCCTCCTATTGAAGAGCTAGAGTTTGTATCTGCCCTGCAGAGATCCTTGTCTGAGGATAAAGGACAGGAAATGTGGAGGTGGAAGGGCAATGACTCATGGCCAGTCTGGGGACCCTGGGACACCTGAGAGTTGTTGCTTCCTAGAAGTAGAACATCTGATCATACTCTGGGCCTGGGCCATGCCAGCATTACAAGATCTCACCACATCCTGAGTCTGAGTCAAGTCCCAGCTCATTCTTTCCCTTCAGGCTATTGGTCTAGCAACATGAACATGAAGACTCCTGTCTTCCTCACTTAGGGCCAAATCCTGACTCTGTGTGCTCCAGAGGACACTGGATGGAGATGTGTAGAGGGGGACCTCTGGGAAAGAGGAATGAGCCCTGAGAATGATGCCAGGACATCTCACATCCAGAAATGAGTGGAAACTAAGAGGAAACTGAGAGGGGTACTCCCCAAAATGGAGGGAACATAGAGTCTTGAGAAGAGTAATATAAAGTGTAAAGAGGATGAGCCATCTTTTCACAAGAAATTCTCCGATATGGTATGCCCATGCCAAAAGAAGAGGGGAAAATACCTTATGTTGAGTCCTCTTTCATAATTCCATTGATTCTCCTTTGAGCTCATCATAACCCTCCATGTACAGGGCATCCAAGTGAGATGAACAGGTCTGTATTAGGTTGACGAATGTTGAACTTTGAGCTGCTTCAGTTCTGCCTTCCTCATAGAGTGCAGCCCCATCACTGATGAGGGCATGCCATGCTGAGTGGTCCTGTGCCAGAGTATCCAGTGCTGCACAATCTATCCTAAAGTTCTTAAGAATCAGAGGTAAGGATAGTAGGGTTGGTGGGGGGAGTTCCAGAAATTCTAGGCTCCAATTGCCTTTCAGATATATGTTTTGGTTTTTTTTTTTTTAGGTTTTTTTGTAAGGCAAATGGGGTTAAGTGGCTTACCCAAGGCCACACAGCTAGGTAATTATTAAGTGTCTGAGACCAGATTTGAACCCAGGTACTCTTGACTCCAAGGCCGGTGCTTTATCCACTACACCACCTAGCCGCCCCCTAGATATATGTTTTTGAGCATCATTTTCAGTTGAACTGAACTCTGTATGGAACAAATGTGACTGCGGTACTGAAGATCTTCTGAAGGGTACCGACTATCATAAATGCTCAAATTGACAGTACAGGACACATGGCAGAAGATACTATCCGCATCCAGAGAAAGAAATGATAACTAGAAGTATGTGCCGAATGATTTTAGTTATATATACACATATGTTTTTATCTAATGTGAAACATCTTTAAGGTGGGGAAAAAGTGTAAAAAGGAGAAAGATGGGGGTGGCTAGGTATACAGTGGATAGAGCACCAGTCCTGGAGTCAGGAGTACCTGAGTTCAAATCCGGCCTCAGACACTTAATGATTGCCTAGCTGTTTGACCTTGGGCAAGCCACTTAACCCCATTGCCTTGCAAAAACCAAAAAAAAAAAAAGGAGGGGAATGATGAAATTTACATGATAACTTTGTTATATGTTTAAAAGGAATGGCAAGTTGTATGTAATAGGTCTGTCGTTTCATATACTATCATTTTTTTCTATTATAGATTTTGGAAATGCTTTTTTCAATAAATTCAAAATTAAATTAATATTTCTAAATGTAAAGGGTACTGTAGTGACCATCAGGAAAAAAAGGCTTTGGCATTCTGCTGATAAAGTGTCTTAGGGAACATCAGACTCTATCCATGACTAATTCCTCAGAATATCATTTTTGCTGAGAAAAAATTAGGATAAATGTCTCAGTTCTTCTCCCCCCTGCCAAGGACACACTGCTGATTGATGAGATTGTGTCTGGGAAATTCTTCTGAAGCAGACTGAATCTATAGACCCCAGTTGACCCATCGAAGATGACTATAATGCATCCTAAGGGATACCACAGTGACTTACCTGGATGCCCCAAATAAACTTGCCATGGCACATTGACCAAAATCCAAATATTTTAGAATCTAAGAGTCACTTCCAAAATGCACCAGAGTCTCCTGCAAAATTTCCTTATCTTTCTTTTTAGGTTTTTTGTGGCTTGCCCAAGGCCACACAGCTAGGTAATTATTAAATGTCTGAGGCCGGATTTGAACTCAGGTATGCCTGAGTCCAGGGCTGGTGCTCTATCCACTGTGCCACCTAGCCACCCCCCAAAATTTCCTTATCTTGAGCTCTGTTTTTTTTTTTTTTTGCAAGGCAGTGGTGTTAAGTGTCTTGCCAGAGGTCACATAGCTAGGTAATTATTAAGTATATGAGATCAGATTTGAACTCACTCCAGGGCTATCCACTGTGCCACTAGCTGCCCCTTGAGCTCTGTTCTTTAGCAAGGAATCTATTATTACCTGATCACTCTCTTCCAACCCTAACTGATCACCTCCTACTTAAATAATGCTGCAATGGAAATTGAAGTCTTCTGATTGACTAATCAGATTTTAAGGATAAACTCATTTAGCCCCTGGGTTGAGCTCCCGTTATGTGTTGCAATGACAAATTGGAAGTATTTTAGAGTGACCAGGTCCAATGCTTTCATCTTATAGTTGAATAAACTGCAGACTTTGAGAAGGGAAGTCCAAGTTCACAGCTAATTGCTAGAAGAGTCAGGACTCACATCCATCTACAAATTGTTTCCATAGTCCACCTTCCACTAGGCAGCCTGTGGAAACCATACATTTTCTCCTGGGTCTTTCTCTGAAGAAAGTGCATGGTGATGGGTTATGCCCCACTCAACCAGTCCCATAGCTTCCTCTTGCTTCCTGATCAGAGTAATTGGCATTTCACAAAATTGTAAAAGACAGGATTGGAGGGAGGCATGTTACAGGAATTATTGTGTTAGAAAAAAACCAACAGTATAAAATTAGGAATATATGGGAGGGGGGCAGCTAGGTGGTGCAGTGGATAAAATACCGGCCCTGGAGTCAGGAGTCCCTGAGTTCAAATCCGGCCTCAGACACTTAATAATTACTTAGTTGTGTGGCCTTGGGCAAACCACTTAACCCCATTGCCTTGCAAAAAAAAATCTTTAAAAAAAAGGAATATATGGGAGGAGAGTTTTGGGTGGTAGAGAGCATATGTGCCAGAGAAAGAGGAGGTCTGGGGGAGGAAGACTAAGAACATAAAGAGGAAAATGTAATGAGAGAATAGGCTTACAGTCTTTCAGGGTAGGTGAAGTCCTAGGTAAGTCTTAGAATGTTAGAGTTTAAAAGTACTGAAAAGTTATCTGAACTATTCCCTTTCTTTACAGGAGGAGAAACTGAGACCCAGAAAGGTGGAATGATATGACTATAGTTAGTATGTAGTATATAGTTAGTCAAGTGAAAGCAATGACTTATTAGCCCTATTGAATTTCCAACAGGAATTGAGTTCATCTGGCCAGGTTCCCCACAACATCCTGCGTCACTATCACTGACCTAGCATGTTGCTGTAAATTATAACCAAAAGATGAATGGCTAGTGAAGGAGAAAGCGAATGTTTAGTGAAGGAGGCAGGTTAATCTTTATGAAGCTAGAGTGTCATGGAAGCCAATGAATTGGAGTGTATCCAAATATAAGAAATGTGTCATTGGCCCAAATACCACAGAGAGTCCAAGGAGAGAATGATAGAAGAATGGAACTGTTGATTTAGGGATCCAGAGACCATGAAGGATCCTGGAGTGAACTATTTCAGAAAACTTTTGAGGGCAGGAGCCAAGTTGCAAAAGCTTATCATGTGAAAAGGTGGGGAGGAAAAAGAGATAGAAAATGTACAGACTTCTTAACAGGTATTTGGGGTTTGGAGGGGAATAGAGATGGGCAAAAAATGAAACTGAGCAAAATGACCATTCTTGGCCACAGAGATAAAGAAATTCTCATGCTTGGACAAGCTAATGGGAAGGCTATTGCTTGTTGATTTGTGAATTTTTTTTTAAGATAGAAGACTTGAAGCAGTCCAGAAGCAGAGTGTGAAGATGTCTGAGAGGGCAGAGGAGAATAATGGAACTGAATCCCAGGGGAGACAGGAAAAGATGAGACTGATGTCAGGGGTGAAGACAGAATTGCTGCTCTGACGGATTTCCTTTCAAGGAGGGAGGAAGGCACAGAGGAAACACTAATGTTCTGGGACAGATACCCTGCTGCCTGCCAGCACCAAGCTCCTCAGAGATATGGTATAGGACAGAGGTTTGCTCTCATTAGTTAGGACTTCCTAATTATCTAGGCTTCAAAACTACTAGAATCTCTGCGCCCTGCCTCCCTCACGCACACATTTTTATTCCATGAGGAAACTTTGACTTGATTCTACGCAGGCACATTGGAGAACCAAAGAACCTGTCCAAACCCTGGGGACTCTCATGTCCTAGAACCTAAATTCATCCGATATCTCTCAAAGATAGCATTTCTGAGATTGTCTCTCACATCCATTAGACCTGACTATACTGGCATAAGCTTCCTAGTTCTTTTTAATAAGGATGATTCAATGTTTATACATTTAAAAAAATTAAAGAGCCAACTTTTAGTTTTATTTATCAATTTGATGATATTTTGTGTTTTTGGTTTATCTATTTCTGCTCTAATAATCTAGATTTCCTAATTTGTTTTTTACTTTGAATTTGTTTTATGGTTTTCTAATATTGCATTATAAATTCACAATTTTTTTCTGTATTTTGTTCATGTAGTTTTAGAGATGGATTTTCTTCTCAACAAAAAGTTTGTTTATGTATCCCTATTTATATTGTGTTTCTTTTATTTTTGTGTGTTGTCCAACAGTTTGATTGCAATTCTATATTTTAATTACCTAATGCATAGGTAATTTAGTTCATACTTTTCATTTTTTATACATATGTATTTATTTTTTTGTTTGTTTTTTTAGGTTTTTTCAAGGCAATGGGGTTAAGAGACTTGCCCAAGGTCATACAGCTAGGTAATTATTAAATGTCTGAGGGCGGATTTGAACTCAGGTACTCCTGACTCCAGGGCCAGTGCTCTATCCACTGCACCTCCTAGCCATCCCCAATTTTATTTTTAAGAAACATTTTTAGTATCAATAAATTGTGTTGTTTTATTTTCTTGTCTAATCTGTAATTCTTGCTTTATTCTTCACTTTTAAGGTTATGAAATTTAGAATTGTTTCTTTTAGAATAGTGTTTTTTTAATTGGGAAATATTTTGTAAAAATTTTAAGTCAAAATTGTATTCCTTTTATTATTTTTACATAATATGCTTTCAAATAAACCTATCCCATAATAGGGATAATAGAACCTCTCTTTCCTCATTAGCTTCATTTTCATTTTTTTCACTCTTTTTATGGTTTTGGAGTTTTACCTAAATTACTGATTTTTAAAAATTTCTCTTATGTATCTCTTTAACAGATGGCAAATTTCTTTTCCTCTCTGAGTTGTGGTGAATGCAAAAAACCTCCTCCTTACTCCCCTTCAACTTTAAAAATCCTATTTACCTTGTTCTCTCTAATCATTCTCTTCCCTTCCTGTCTTTCTTGAAATTTTACTCTTTGATCCATGGTCTAAATACTTATTTATTCCTTCTCTAATATCTTATGTTCATCATGGAATAAAAACTTCTGAAATTCCAACTCTGAGTTCCTTCTTCTAGTTAACATCTCTTTTATTTCTTTGGAATACCTTGCCTCAATTTCCCTTTTATTCTAGTATGCCTCTTATTTACAAATATCAAGTTATAAGTCTAGAAAGTATATTCTATAGTAGAGAATGCCCTATGGACCAACATTGTGGTCTCCTTATACCCCACTGTCCCATCTGCCTTGGGATAATCCCTATAGTCCATGCACTCTCCATATTCTTGGCAATAGTTGATGTTAGCAACTCCAATTCCTTGTCTTTTAGAGCAAAATTCTGAATTTGAATTCTCTGGATAGACTCAATCAAAGTTCCCAGTATCTTATTATGGTCATAGACGTTTTCTTTGAGAGTACTTTTCAGTATTTCCCTCTGCTGCTAGAGGCTGTGATCGTCCCCCTTTTACTCCCTTTTGCCACCTTCACTGTTCTCCAGTAGCACTTTGATTTGATGAAAGATGATCCTTTGTTATTCACTCATGGATTCGATTAGGCTACCTTACACATTCCCTTCCTTCATTCACCTCCCCCTCCTTATTGATTCAGACTCCCCTTCTGCTGTTTAATCCTGAAAAACATATGGATTCATCTCTGAATGTATTGTGGAATATTGTATCTATATTCTAGACCTGCTCCTCCTCCATCCTCTTCTTATTTCTTTAATTTTTTACTTTCATGTAAACAAATAAATAAAACAAATACTTGGCTCTTGTTTTCTTTATCCACTCTGTTCTGGCAGTCTTGTTACCATTGAAGACATCTCTTCCACCATAAACAGTAGCCTTTTCTTTTCTTTTCTTTTTTTCTTTTGCAAGGCAATGGGGTTAAGTGACCTGTCCAAGGTAACACAGCTAGATAATTATTAAGTGTCTGAGGTTGGTTTGAACCCAGGTTCTCCTGAGTCCAGGACCGGTGCCCCAATAGCAGCTTTTTCTCATACTCTTCAATTTGGGATGACTCATTAAAAAAAAAATTGGTTACTTCTTGGAACTTCCATTTTAAGGACATACTAAGAGAGCCATGTGAACTTTATTCTCTCCAGGTTCCACTTTTGACTCTCCATGCACCCATGTACCAGGAAATATCTCCCAATCCACACTCAAGAAGGCAGAAAAGGAAATGGAAAACCCCTCTAGTGTCTTTGCAAGAAAATCCCAAATAGGGTCAGGAAGAATCAGATATGACTGAACAGCAACAAAAGAAGACAAATCCTAAGGAAACAGGTACAATCTCATGGATGTGATTAATGGATCTTGGATTAGGAGGTTTCTGTGTTTAAGAAATGCTGAATCGGGTGGCTAGGTGGCTCAGTGGATAAGAGCACCAGCCCTGGAGTCAGGAGTACCTGAGTTCAAATCCGGCCTCAGACACTTAATAATGACCTAGCTGTGTGGCCTTAGGCAAGCCACTTAACCCCATTGCCTTGCAAAAAAAAAAAAAAAAAAAGAAATGCTGAATGTCCATTTCTCATTGACTACTGTGTATTTTCCTTATATTCCTTAGTTACTGATTCAGTTTAGGAAAACTGAAACTTGGTCAGAATAGAATAAAGAGAAGTTGTGTATGAGATTCTGGAAATCCTTAAATGCAAACCTAAGGAACTCCATTAATTCACCGGACTACAGGACTCTGCCACTTACTCTTGAATTTGATTCTGTGTCAACATCATCATTTTCTTATGATTTATGACGAATCTCCCAGAGAAGAGAAAAATTACGCTTCCATTGAATATGATTCTATTTCAGGAGTTACTGGGAAAATAGTACTGTGGATGCTAAAAGCCAAGTCATAGTTTTGCAACTGTGGATCTAAAATTATTGCTTGAAGATTGGGAAAAAAAGATATTTGTTCCAGAGGTTATGACATAAGACCAAAAGAAATTAGGTTGAGGAGCAGATCATAATTTTTAATAATAATATTATCCAGCATTTCTATTAAAGTATGAAAAATACTTTTCTGATGTTGTCTCACCTGAGCTTCAAAACAACCCTGAAAGACAGGTGTTATTTTTATTTCTATTTTATAGTTAAGAAAACTGAGGCAAAGTATAAGAAACTTGTCTTGGCACAATTCTGGCCATTCTGAATCCAAGGCAGCTAGGTGTTTTGGTCCTGGAGACATGAAAGCTTATCTTTGTGAAATCAAATCTAGCCTCAGACTCTTACTAGTGTGTGATCCTGCCTAAGTCTAATAATCCTGTTTGCCTCTGTTACTCATCACCAATGAGTTGGAGAAGGAAATGGCGAACCTCTAGAGTATCTTTGCCAACATAACCCCAGAGAGTTGGACATGACTGAAATGACTCAACTTCGACATTATGACTCTAGGTCCAGTGCTTTATCTAATAAGCCACCTTGCTACTAGATATGTCTTATCCACCAGGTGTTCCCCATGAGACAAAGGACTTTAGTTTTGATTGTTACTTCTTCCCTGGCACTGGGCTACCATTTCAGTTTGCAGTGATGCATTCCTCTCTGCCTCACAGTGTATGGCTACAGAATCATATAGAGTGGGCTCCAGTGGTGGCTTAGAAGGGACTCCTTTCTGTGTCTCACTCAGGATCCTTTTATCCAACTGGATGTAGGTAATTGTCTGGAGGTCTTCATCCTCTCTGACCTGGAAGTAGAATGTTAGATTGTCAGTAAGGGAGAAAAAGGAGTTGAAGGGTGGGGGGAAAGAACTTAGAAAATGGAGATGAGAGGGGAAAGACAGTTTTTATGTGAAATGAATGAAACCAAAATTGAGAGTAAATGTGAGGAGATTGGGATCCAGGATGAGATAGGATTCTCCAGGCAGAGGATTCACTCACAGCAGTCTCACTTTGGCTCCATTGATTCATCTGTATATCTGGGGAGAGAAGAGAAATTGTGTTTAGTTTATGAACTCACAGAACCAACCTATCCCCAGGGTAGCTGCTTTCCACCTGATGATTCACTCACACTCCTTTTGGGGGGATCCAGAGTTATGGGAAAGGCAAACTTGTTGAGAGAGGCATGGGTCATCTGGGAATCTGTGGAGAGAACATGATGGGGGTGGGAGACAGGGAGAAAATCATGCTCAGAAGGCAACATGCTCATTGTGAATGGTGAAGGGACATGTAACCCTATTAGATCAGAGAAAATGGGAAAGATCATCTGAGTCTCCTTACCTTCTTGGGAGCTGTCCATGTGAAGTCACTGGTCAGGGGTGGGAGAGAGAGAGAGAGAGAGAGAGAGAGAGAGAGAGAGAGAGAGAGAGAGAGAGAGAGAGAGAGAGAGAGAATCAGTTTAAATCAAGTCAAATCTGATTTCCCAGATGTTGAAATTTATGTCCCATCTATTACCCCAATACTTATTCCCTGAATCTGAGGAAACTGCCATCTCCAAACTCACTGATCTGGATGAGTTGATGGTTTCGGATTGCCAAAAAAAGGAAGACGAGGAAGAGAATGAAGATGCAGCTGAGTACAATCAGAATAGTTCTGGAATCTTTCCCTTTTAGGATAGAGGGTGAAGGTGAAGATCAGTCCATAAGCATTTCTTCTTTTTCCTTTCCACCCATCATGGTGAGTTTTCCTGTTCATCTACTTTGGAAACATTGCCCCTCTTCCCCATACTGTGAAAGTACTACGTCTTACCCTTAGTCTGAGCTGGTTGCCGAGAAAGTGTATCCTTCTTACCTGAAAAACATAATATTTTTTGCTGAAAAGGGAGAGGGAGTTGTAAGGAGAATGCTCATGCCCCAGGCCCTACCCAGTTCCCCCATGGGCTTGGGAAAGGCATAAGAGAAACTTTGCCCCTTCTCCCATGCCTCAAAATATGGAAGGTATTGGAGATTAATTCCTAAACCAGGGGTAAGGGAATGATCACAGGTGGTCTTCAGAGAATCCTTCTTCCTCTACTCCTCACTTTGTACCATAAGTTCCAGAATTTCACTGGGTGATACGCTGACATTGCTCTCTGGTCCAAGGTCATAGCGGCAACTGTAATTCCCAGAGACATTGATGTTCACGTGGGGAAAGTGGAACTCAGCCGCATCCTGGGTAAACTCTTTGATCCCTACACATCTTTCCTCTCCCTCATTGTAGAGAGCAAATCTCACACCTCGGATTGGTCCCTGACATCGGAGGGTCACATTTCCTCCTGAAACCACCAGATGTCTGGGTGTTGCTGAGAGGGAGGGCTTGGGGAGGGTTGCTGAAAGGCAAAGCACAGACATTAGAGGTTCAAGTTCCCCTCTGAGGAACAGAGGAGCCAGGCATGCTGGGAAAGATTCTAAGTATCCTTTACTCATCACTCCTAGACCTTCTTTGTCATGCCCTTTTCAAGAGAACCTTTCCCAGATATTGTAACTCTCTTATTCTTTGGACCTTCCTGGCAGTTTGGTCCTGTCTCCATCCTTTGCCCCAAGGTTGAGTCATACAATGAAGGATGAAGCAACCCCTCCCCATATCCCCTCTGCCTTTCTCAGGGCTCCATACTCTCTATCCCAAGATGGTCAGACCAGCTCCTCATGGGATCCCCTCCCATACTCTTTGGTCTCACTCATAGCCCATGAGTCCAGTCCTTCTGCTCTGTGATACCCCAGGTCCAGAAATGCTCTCACCTGTAACCCAGAGCTCCAGAGTCTCACTGGACTCTGAAACCCTATAAGAATCTGCAGTATCATTGTAGGTGCAACTATAGTTCCCAGTGTCCTGGGACCTCAGAGAATAAAGTGTGAAATTAAACTTTGTCCATTTTCCAGTCTTGCTTTGTATAGGCTTTGGGTGCTGTTCCTTGTGGAGAATGAATGTCATTGTTTGGAGACATGAGTCTGGTGGCAGGCTGCACTGGAGGGTCACATCTCGCCCTGGGCCCACCACAGGAGCTGGATAGGCTTGGAGGTGGGGCCTAGAGGGATTTCCTAGAAGAGAAAGATCACTAGGTAAGAGTCAGGATCTGCGTTCAACTTCCAATTTTGCCCAGAATTAACTGTGTAACCTTGTACAAGTCCCTTACCCTTCTGTTCCTTAGATTCCTCATCTCTTAAATGACAAGATTGGGGCAGCTAGGTGGTGCAGTGGATAAAGCACTGGCCCTGGAGTCAGGAGTACCTGGCTTCAAATCTGGCCTCAGACAATAATTACCTAGCTGTGTGGCCTTGGGCAAGCCACTTAACCCTGTTTGCCTTGCCAAAAAACCTAAAAAAATAAAATAAATGACAAGATTGGAGCAATGGCTACTCAGGCCCTTTCTGCTTCCAACAGGGTAAGAAGGAGACCTTATTGAAAACCGCATTGCAATTCTCTGCTACCTGGATCCGAGCTTTCAGAGGAGAGAATCAGTGAATTCTATTTCACCCTAAATGAAGAGGCTCTAGACAGTCTCAGTTCAACCTAATTGCAATGCTGAGAGAATCAGCTCCTGAAGTCAGGTCTCCATCTCTGCTACCACGTTTCTCCTTTTCTATCACATGATAAAGTTGGACTCTATCACCTCAAAGATTCCTTCCAGCTTAGTAGCTCTGGGATTCTCTTCCTGCTCCCACAATCTTTCCTTATCCTCAACCCTATGTACCAGAGCCCTGCAGATTTTCCCCAATTTCCTAGTTTTGAGAAGTCTGTGTGGGACATCCCTAGTTCCCAATATCCTGTTAGAATCTACTTGATTTGCTGCTAGTTCCAACCATTACAAGGAAATTCTGTAACTAGACAAGGTAACCAAAGCTTGGGCCCAGGGCACCAGAATTGGAAAAAGTATTAAATCACTAGCACTTTTTTAGCTATTGGAAATAATGGCACTTAGCACAAAGTTAACCCATAAAAATGGCAAATGCCAACCTACCCAAATGGCATTTGTCCCTAGCCCCCATAGCACTGCAGGTAAATAAAATTTTATCTACCCGCTTGGCTCTCCTTTCCAGCTCCCCTGATCCAGGCTGGCATCTATCTCATGGTAGAACAGATACATTATTTTCTTTTGGGTACCCATATGCTAATGCCTGAAGATCACCAACTGCTTTAAAAGTTGATCTGTGGGCAAAATTGCTGCTTTCTGACTCATGTGCCAAGATAATACTAAATCTTTTCTAAGGCCTTCACCATTAAGGTCAACAATAGCTCAGGTCTTCATTCTGCTGGGAAGCCCCATTCAACACAGACCTGCCATCATCCTTCATATATACTCACAAATGTTAGGGAGCCTGAAGCTCGGTTTTGTTTTTATCTCAAGCTTAGAGCTAGCCTTGGGGGTCATCATGATTAGCAAATTCTCTCTTTGAGGGAAATTGTATCAATCTGAGCCACCTCAGGATTAGACCTAATGGAAGGAGTTCGGGCAACCTAAAAGTGAAGATGGTAACAGATAGTTTAGAGAGATGTCCCAGCTCTCCATTGCTTTCTGACCAGGTTCTGAGAGGGTAGATTCTCATCCCATTCATTAATAAAATGCTCTCTGACTCAAATGTTTGTTGACTGACTTTCTGGTTGGCTACCTCATCAGTAAAAACTGTTTTGAGCACACATCTTGAATAGATGCAAATTGATTTATGTACAAATGACATTCATGTACTGCTTTACTAATATAGCATATGCAAGGGTAGATCATATTTGCAAAAAGAAACATTTTATGACATATTTTTAAATAATATTTTGTCCTCCTGTGATTACATGTAAAAACAAATTTTAAGATTTAGCTTTGTTTCTTTTTCCTTTTTTGCAAGGCAATGGGGCTAAGTGACTTGTCCAAGATCACACAGCTAGGTAGTTATTAAGCATCTGAGGTCAAATTTGAATTCAGGTCCTCCTGACTCTAAGGCTGATCTTCTATCCACTGGGCCACCTAGCTGCCTTCTTAACATGTTTCTTTTTATGTTTTGAGTTCTTAATTCTATTCTTTCCTCTCTCTCCCATTGCCCCTCTCTTAGATACCAATCTAATATAGAATAAAGTCTGTTTTAAAGCAATCCTTTTTTTTATGAAGCAAAAATAGATTTGCATTCCTGAGACTAGACAATGAATATCAGAGGGTGGCTTTGGATTTGAGGTCATTGTTTCTCCCAGAACTTATGGACAAACCCAATCTTTTTTTTTTTTTTTTTTTTTTAGTTTTTGCAAGGCAATGGGGTGAAGTGGCTTGCCCAAGGCCACACAGCTAGGCAATTATTAAGTGTCTGAGGCTGGATTTGAACTCAGGTACTCCTGACTCCAGGGCTGGTGCTCTATCCACTGTGCCACCTAGCTGCCCCAACAAACCCAATCTTAAGAGAAGAATCTTTCTGGCCACATGGGCTGCTTTGAGCATTCAAGACCTAGCAGATGTCTCCTAACTGGGATGACATGTCTTTTCTGGAGGTAAAAATCCACCACTTGATCTATCCTGAAGGCTAGAAGCTTAAAATTATGCTGACCAGTGAGTCTGGATCTTGTGTTGTTATTAAGGCATTGCAGATTGAGGGGTAAGGGATATGTGTGAGGTATTATCTCATGGTGTGTATATATATATATATATATATATATATATATATATATATATATATACTCAGGAGAATGAGTTGGAGATAATGATTATAAATGTTTTACATTAAAAGAAAATATTGAAGAGAATTTTCCATCAGTTTTCAGAAGTGGCTATATTAATTTCTTTGTAGGGTATTCAGGTCATGACCTGAAAACAGATTTGTATTTTAGAAATGTATTTTGAAGGTTTGCTCTGCTGTGGAGTATGATTGAATATGGAGAAAATCAAATTTCTGCTGGGTCAGATGTCTGCATGATTATGGAGACAGATCCTCTTTGCTGAAGTGTTGTATGCTCTGGGAACACGGGAGACCAACTGGTGATACTTTGGTTAGAGTGCAATGCTAGTAAGAAAACCTGAGATCAAAGTCATTCTCAGATATTCACTACTTTTTAACCTTGTGGCAAATTACTTAGCCTCTGTCTACCCCAGTTCCCTTATCTATAAAATGGGGTTTGAATAGTACCTATCTCCCAGGTTTACTCTAAGAAGAAAATGAGTTCAAACTTTTAAAGTGTTTTGCTGAAGGATTGATCCGAGATGGTAGAGTAAAAGGAACATTCCTGTAGACTTTTCCCAACAATTGAATTCTTGAGTGTCCTATGGGACCATAAAAAGTAGGAATGAGACATTTTTCAGTTCAAGGTCTCAAGGAGAGGTCTTTGACCCTGAAATGGGGTCTGTCCTAGAAAACTTTGGTGGTAGCAGCAGCTGTGGACCTTGCAGGTTGCTGTGACAAACAGACCAATAGTTTTGGGAGTCCTCGAACAGAAAGGGAACGGATCACTAGGCAGATCATATCAGACCCCTGTTCTACTTCTGGACACAAAACCCAATGCTGTTTAGCAACTACATCATCAGTATCCAGTTCCAGGTCACAATTCCAGGTTAGAGAGCACTATAAGTTACAGTGACAGAAGAACCTTCCTGAGTAAAGACTGGAGCACAAATCAAAAAAAAAAAAAAAGAGTGACCATACCTTTTGCTAAAAAAAAATGAAGTAATAGCAATATTACACATATTTGAACCAAATGGAAGAGCATCCAAATTCAGAATAGTAAAATTAAATGAGTTAAAGGAGGAAATAGACAGCGAAAATATCTTAAGCAAGGCCTGAAATTTACCCTGTGAGAGCTAGATGAATCTAACCATAAAATAAATCATAAAGAAGTTGAAGGATGAACAGATGTGATGCACCTCTGGAAAAAATAAATGGAAATAAAAAGGAGTATATTTTTTTCTCTACTTTATGTGACACCTTCACCAAAACATAAAAACCTCATGAACTGATGCAGGAAAGCAGAAATATCAAATGTATCCTTTTCAGACCAAAATGAAATAAAATAATTCAATAAAAGGCTTTGGAAGCATAGATTAAAAGTTAATTGGAAAGTAAATAAATTAATCTGGAAGAATGAGTGGTCAAAAGAACAAATCAAAAAATAATCAATAATTTTATCAAAGATAAAGACAATATGAGAGAAAATATTAATATTTGTGAGATGCTGTCAAAATACCACTTTGGAGCAAAATTTTTATCTCTAAATATTTACAGTCATAATAGAAAGAAGACATAGTTTAATTAGTTGGGTATACAAGTTAAAAAAAATCTAGAAAATATTCTTAATAACCCCAAACTAAAGATCAAAATTGAAACCCTGAAATTCAACATAGAGATTAATAAATTTGGAATAAAAATAACATAAATAAAATCAGGTGTTGGCATCATTTTAAAATAGCTAGGAGGCAGCTGGGGGGCACAGTGGGTAGAGCACTTAATAATTACCTAACCGTGTTACCTGGGGCAAGTCAGTTAACCCCATTGCTTTACAAAATAAATTAAAAAAAGATAAACCATTGGTTAATTTTATTTTCAAAAAGAAAGAGGAACACCAAATGATTAGTATAAAAAATGATGATGAATTTATCATCGATCAAATGGAAATTAATGTAATTAATACAGCTAGCTATCTTGCCTTGTTCAGTTTCTTGCCTTGTTATATGTTAATAGAAATGACAATCTAAGTGAAATGATGAAATAATAACAAAATATAAATTGACTAAATGAACAGAAAGATAAATAGAAAACTTAAATAATCATGTCTTAGAAAAAGAAATTGAACACACCATCAATGAGCTTCCTAAGAAAAAAAATCCCTAGGACCAGATGGATTCACAAGTGAATTCTTTCAAACATCTAAAGAATAATTAATTCCTATAAAATATAAGCTATTTGAAAAGTGGGTAAAGATAGAGTCCTAACAAATTTCTTCTATCACTCAAAAGCAGTTTTGTTATCTAAACGAGGGAGAACAAAAACAGATAAAGCAAACTAGAGCTCAATTTATTAAATGAATAGGGATACAAAAATTGTAAATAAAATATTAGCAAGCAGATTACAGTAATATATCATAAAGATCATATACTCTGATCAGAGAGGATTTATACAAGGAATGTAAGACTGTTTTTAATGCTAGGAAAACTATAATTATGTATATATCTATATCTATATAGATCTATATATTCTTTTTGACTTGTAATTGGTCATATATAAAACAAAATTGACCATGCCAATAAAAAGCAATAAAAACTCTATATTACTGAGAGATATAGATAAACGGCTTTGACAAAAAATATAAAACTATTCTTAAAAGAAACCTAAGAACTTAAGCCTCTTTGCACTACTCTTGATAGTTTTAAAATTCACTGAATTCCTAAAGAGGTGTTTTTAGCCTCTGATTAAGAACAAACATAAAAATTGAATGCAGGGGCAGCTAGGTGGTGTAGTGGATAAAGCACCGGCCCTGGAGTCAGAAGGACCTGAGTTCAAATCCGGTCTCAGACACTTAATAAATTACCTAGCTGTGTGACCTTGGGCAAGTCACTTAACCCCATTTGCCTTGCAAAAACCTAAAAAAAAAATTGAATGCAAAGGGGGAACAGAAGCTGGCCAAGACACTAATTAATGAGCCATTTTCAAACACTCAGACAACTGATACTATATATATATAGTCACACAAAAAAGAGTTCAGTTGTTCATAGGCAGCCAGAAAAAAATATTCTCTTCTGGCTGGTGGAAGGAGATGCAAGGTTGATGGTCTGCTGAAAGAACAGTGACCTCTTACTTTTCTCTACTGGAGAACTTACTGTAGGACTTGCCCTGAAGTTTGTATTATTGCCTTTTACAGTTATATTCGTATGTCAATGCATGTGTAGCTTTCATCTTCTATTTTTAAGATTAGGGTTGTGTTATCACCTTTCACAGTTGTGTTCTCATATTAATTTTTAATGCACTTGTGATTTTCATTTTCTATTTTTAAGATTAAGGCTGTATAAAAAAAATTCAGTATCCTGTCTTAAATTTGACTGTTTTTTAGAATTCTAATATCATGTATTTTTCACAAAGAAAACATTGCTGGTATTTCAGGCTAATTCCTATTTCACACAGGAAATGTTCATAATTTACTATAATATTTACTCACATACTGTGACAAGAGCAGCTCATACATGAAGAAATAACCAGCACAATTGTTTAGTTGATCTCAAGTTAACTGCAAGAATCAAATATTTTAATTATGTTGTGTTGACAGTCAAGATGTACATTATTTCTCTTAATACCTTAAATGTATTCTGTGGATTAAATGTGACTCTGTAACTGTCCTATAATTGTATTAAAACACGTCTGAAATAAAAAAGAAAGAAACCCAAGAAAGCAGAGTGATACATGGAGCCTTTCATTAAATAAATAGTATCCAGCCAGTAGATTATGGCAAATTTGACTGCACATAGAAGTTCATCAGTATTGTCCTTTAGTTTCATTCTCTCCTAATTTAACTTAATTCATGCTCTCCTAATTTACTAGTAACTGATGCAAAGAAGTAGGGCTTCATGCTTGCTCCCATGCTTTTTAGCATGATGCTTTCAGTAATCTTCTTAGGTATCTTCAATGAGGATGAAAAGAGCATCAGTGTCAGCTACCAGTGATGGCATATTTTTTTTTTTTTAGGTTTTTGCAAGGCAATGGGGTTAAGTGGCTTGCCCAAGGTCACACAGCTAGGTAATTATTAAGTATCTGAAGCTGGATTTGAACTCAGGTACTCCTGACTCCAGGGCTGGTGCTCTACTCACTGTACCACCTAGTCGTCCCCGATGGCATATTTTAACTTGAAAAGTATAAAGGAATATTTTCCAGAGAACTCATGCAAGGCAGGTTCTCAGAGGACAGAAGAAATAATACAACAGACTCTCAAGATCTTTCTATACCTATTGTGGGACACAGAAACACCCAGTATGGTATGTCCATATCAAAGAAGGTACTGTGTTCTAGGAGCAAAGCAATAGTGCAGTAGCTCTGAAGAAATGTATTATGCTCAAATTTAGAGACAGCTCCACTCTAAAGTTTCAGGTGGACTACCTATGCACAAACTATGGTAGAACTTTTGGAGTTCTTATTTATCTTCCCAGAGACAATCAAACAACACTATTTTGACCCCAACACAATGACAGCTTCGATCCTTTTGAGCATGAAGGACAAGAGCCAACCAACCAGCCAAAACCAAGAATAAGAATCTATCATGGGGGAAACACTAGGAATTTTCTCAAAAAGATCAGGGGTAAACAAAGATGACCATTATGACCCTTATTATTCAATATTGTGCTAGAAATGTTAGTTAAAACAATAAAAGACAAAGAAATTGAAGGAGTAATAATAGGCAACAAGGAAATGAACTAACATTCTTTGCAGACAATATAAAGTCAGAAAGAACCACGGAGATTCAATTAAAAAACTAATAGAAATAATTAACAACTTTAGCAAAGATGCAAGATTTTAAAATAATACCATTTAAATCATCAGGATTTCTATAAATTAGCCACAAGACTGAACAGGAAGACATAGAAAGAAAAAATTCTATTTAAAATAACTGCAGACAGTTTAAAATACTTTGGAGTTTACCTGCCAAGTTACACCCGGGTATACCCAGGCATGCAATTACTAAATAATTTTCACATAAATCCAGATCCAAATCTTTGGAGAAATGTGAATTGCTCATAGCTAGATTGAATCATTGAAATTAAAATGGGTAATTCTACTTGAACTGATTTACTTAGTTCAGTTGCATTGAAATCAAACTACCAAATATTTATTTCATAGCACCAGAAAAATAACAGAAAATATTCAAAATGTTAATACCAAGGAAATTGGTAAAAAAAATGTGAAGGAAGATGGACTAGCAGTATCAGATTTCAAACTATATTTCTAAACATTAGTTATTAAAACAAACTGGAGGGGCAGCAAGGTGGTGCAGTGGATAGAGCACCAGCCCTGGAGTCAGGAGTACCTGAGTTCAAATTTGGCCTCAGACACTTAATAATGACCTAGCTGTGTGGCCTTGGGCAAGCCACTTAACCCCATTGCCTAGCCAAAGCTAAAAAAAAATAACAAAAATTGGAATTGTCTAGGAAATAGAATGGCAAAACAGTGGAATAGATTAAGTATGTAATATAAAATAGTAAATGATCAAAGTAATCTAGTGTTTGATAAAAACAAACATTCAAGCATTTGGGACAAGACATCAGTATTTGACCAAAATTTCTAGGAAAAATTGAAAGCAATTCTGCAGAAATTAGACAGGGACCTATGTTTCAAACATATACTAAGATTAGGTCAAAATGAGAAGATGAGAGCATAAATGTTGCTATCGCAAGCAAATTAAGTGATCCTGCAAAATTGCATGTTAATTTATGAATAAGAGAAGAGATGATGGTCAAACAAGAGAGTAAAACATCATTTTGATTGTATGACATTAAAAAGATTTAGCACAAAGAAAACCAATGAAGTCAAAGTGAAGACAACAAGAAACTGGCTGGGGTTGAGGAAATATTTATAGCATATTTCTTTGATAAAGAACTCAGTTCTTGGTTATAGACGGAACTGAACCAAGCCGGCAAAAAACAAACAAACAAATAAGCACCATTGCCAAATTGCTAAATGAGCAAAGAAATGAAATAGCTTTGAAAATCAAAGCTATCAAACTCCACAATTCTTTCTTGGGAAACAGGTGGCATTCTTCATCACAGATACCCCAAAATTGTGCCTGATTGTTGCCCTATTGGTATGAGCAAGTCCATTAAAGTTGATCATCACTCCCATATTGCTTTTAGGGTGTATAATGTTCTTCTGGTTCTGCTCATCTCATTCAGCCTCAGTTCATGCAAATCCTTCCAGGCTTCCCTGAATTCCCATCCCTCCTGGTTTCTAATAGAACAAGTTTAATTAAAAAAAATCGTCTTATTATGTAATTTTGCTATATCTCATTCTATATATTTCTTCCTTAAGGATATGATTTCTTTCTCATCACATTCAACGTAGATTAATGCATACTATGGAAATGATGTAAAAATTAGCAAACTGCCTTCTGTGGGAGGTGGGGGGGGAGTGAGATTGGTGGGAAAATTGTAAAACTCAAAAATAAATAAAACCTTTCTAAAAATTAAAAAAAGAAAACCAAAACTATCAAAGCAATTAATTTCATAAAGCAAATTCAATCATGAAAAATTAGAATTTAGTTAAAACAACTCTGAAATATCATCTCACACCTTACACATGGGTAATATGGAAGAAAAAGAAATGGACAAATGTTGGATTGAATATGGATAAACAGGGACATTCTGGAGAATGATTTTGGCAGTTTTAAAACTATAAAAACAATGGTATAAAGCTGCATTCCCCTTTAGTCAGCTATACCACTTCCAGGTTTGAATCTTTCAGCAATCAAAAAAGGAAAGAGACCTATATGTTCAAAACTACTTATGTGGTAAAGACTTGGAAATTGATGGACTGCCCATCAATTTTGAAATGGAAAAACAAAGTGGGGCATTTACTGTAATGGGATATCATTATTCTATAAAAATGATGAAAAGGATAGTTTCAGAAAATCCTGGCAAGACTTACATGAACTGATGTAAGGTGAAGTGAGTAGAAGAAGAACATCATACACATTAATAGCAGCATTTTAATAATGATTAGTTTTTATTCACCTCCAGACAGAGAACTACTGAACTCTGAGTGTAGACTGAAGCACACTTTTTCCATTAAAATTTTTTTCTTTTGAAAAATATCTGGTGTAAAATTTAGTTTCGCATTCTTTCACTTATATAATTGATATCATATCACTTGCCTTGTATTTGGATAGGGGGAGGGCTGAAATAAAAGAGAATTTGGAACTCAATTTTTTTTAAATAAAAAAGAACTGCACAGGAGATAGCACATGGGCCCTGGAGTCAGGAGGACCTGAGTTCAGACATTTAATAATCGCTACCTGTGTGACCTTGGGCAGTCACTTAACCACATTGACTTAAATAATTAATATTTTAAAAAAGAAAGGTCTTAAAAATATAAAAAAATAAAAAGAACCAAAAAAAAAAAAGAATTTTCCAAGCTTTCTTAATGAAAGATAGAAATCCTTTTTAAAAAAACTATCTGATTAGGCAATGACAATGTATAGCTGGTTAAAGTATAAAACATTTACTTTTCTACAAGTTAGTGATAATTATACTTAATAATAGAAATAGAGTACTTTGCCAACCTTAGATGGTTTTAGACATGTTAACTGGTATTATTATGGTGTTGCCTCAGTGACTCCTCTTCAATTTAAAATGTCTTAAAAAGTCCCTGGCTAGGAGATAACTGTGATATTTTATGTGAAGTAACAGGCTTTCAGAGGCACTCCCTAAAATATCTTACTTCTGGTCATACCTTTTTAGAACACCATTGATCTTGTAATGTGATTGATGAAGAGCTCATGCCGGTCATAGAAAATGGATAAGCCAAGTCATTTTTTCATTGTTTGTTCTTCAACATATTATATCTATTCTTTTAGTACTTTGGTTTCTTTTCAGTGATATTTTTGTACATTTTGTGTCACATGCCTTAACACTAAGTCTCAGAATGGATCTGTCCACTTAATGAGACAATCCATTGCATATGTTGAATGCGAATGGATGAGGGTATCACCATCCAAACCATTATTCCTTTTAGCTGTTCTGTTTGCTGACTCATGAATCATGATCTTCTGAGTTTACAGACCAAGAGAAAGCACTGGAGATGATCTTTATTTCCAAGATCAATAAAACAATGGCTTTTATTCATTTTTTGATGAGAAGAAAAAGCAATTAGAAACTGTTATTTTTCTCCCATACTAAGTCACCTTATAACACTCTGAGGAGAACAAATGCCACTTTGGGTAACACTGGGGGAACTCTGGTGGACCTACCCTGATTTCTGAGTCACAACACCTATCCACTTTATCCACCATCACTGACCCTCAATGATACTTTAATTCAGATCCACATCAACTCCCAAGAAGGAGTGGAGAAATATCCAAGGTTATCTGTAGGCTCCTGATTTGTTTTCATTTTTCAGGGCACACTTGCTTCCATACTAAATCTCCAGCTCTTCAGGGACCTTTTCTAGGGTAAGTGGAAGTAAAAGTGGAAGCCATTCAGAGGGGGATGATCCTGTTTCAGAAAACTGTCCAGAGAATCAATGTTATATCTGATGCCTCTTTTGTTCTCTTCCCACATATCAGGTGCCAGATCTTGGCATGTCCACTTCCATCTGTCCACTTCTCTTCACTCCCTTCACTAGCCAAGTTTGATCTCTCATCTCTCAAGTAATCTCTTCACTGATCTCCCTGTTTCAAACCTCTATCTTAGCCAATCCATCCTCCACATAACTGCACAAGTAAACATTGTGAAGTGCAGGTCTGAGGTCATTATTCCCCCATTCAAAAGCCTCCAATGGTTATGGTTCAGTTATACTGGCAAATGTTATTTTTTGTTTTTAGAGAACTTTCATGACCTAGTGCCAATCTATCTTTACAGTCTTATTGTACATTTCTCCTTTTTTCCACACTTTGCAATGAAATCAAACTAATATTTCATACCATTCCTCTCACACAATACTCTGTCTCGCTCATCCACTCCTATATCTTAGCTGTCTTCCAAGTCTCAACTACACTCTCATGTCAATAAGACTTCCCAGAATCCCTCTTTTCCTTCAAAACTCTACTTATGTGATAATGCCTGAATTATTCCTTCCCTGTTCCCTTCTCCACTAGTGAATAATGGCTTCCCCCCAAACATTTCTATCTATTCTATCATCTATCTATCATCTATCTATCTATCTATCTATCTATCTATCTATCTATCTATCTATCTATCTATCTATCTACCCATCTATCCGCACACACACATACACACAAATTGGTGCATTAAAATATTTCTGGTATGTGGATTATGACCCTTGTTATTTTGCCCAATTAATCCTCAACTCTGATTGTGGTAGCTCTAATTCCAGTTATTTCTCAATGGGCACAAGTTCTGGCAGGAACAAAAACCTTGGGGCATTCACCACTTCCACTTGGAGCTTTCAACCTATTAGGTATGTCAGCCTATTATCTCCTACACGAGCTTCTAGGACTCAGTTTTCTCCCAAGTAGAAGACATTTTTTTAAAGTGTTTTTTAGGTTTTTGCAAGGCAAATAGGGTTAAGTGGCTTGCCCAAGGCCACACAGCTAGGTAATTATTAAGTGTCTGAGACTGGATTTGAACCCAGGTACTCCAGACTCCAGGGCTGTTGCTTTATCCACTATGCCATCTAGCCACCCTAGAAGACATTTTCAATGAGCCTCTCCCCTCACATTTCACCACAGTCTCTGAAAGGTTCTGATCATCAAATTTCTCACTTATTCCAGCAACCATAAATGTTTACATGGCTCTGTTCCCTGGAATTCCAATAGGGAAATTATTTCCCCACATTTCTCAATTCTCAGCTATCTCTTAACTGCAGCAGCTGCAAGTTCTCATCCCTGAGTAGCTCGGGCACCAGAGGGTTATAGCTTCTCGGTGCTGCCCAGAGAGGGAATGGTGAGGAGAAAGCAAAGCTTTGATTCCCTGGGTTTGCCCCTGCCCATGGACCTCCTGAATTCTAGTTTCTCAGGTTTCTCCTAGAGTCACCCAATGCCCTCCATATGGTCCTCCTTTGTCCATTACTCTGTGACAAACTGATACTGAAAGGAAAGAGATGGGGAAGAATTTGGAAGAAAGACTCACCCATATGCATCTCCATTTCCCGAACCAGGCTTAGACCTGTAAGAGAAGTTGAGATGATGCATGTCTACTTCAGATCACAGCTGCCCATTTTCACTTCTCCACAAAGCAATTTCTGTGCTCAGGAACAAGCAGGAGAAAACCAGGATGCCTAGTCTCTCTTCTCTCTAGGCCACTTCTCACTAGACCTCAGTGTCCCTTTCTCCCCTATAGTTTCCTGGTCAATCATCCTCATAATGCCTTCTTCCCTACTGCATCCCCTAAGCCCAGGTTTGGGACTTACCCAAATAGAGAAGGGGGATGAATGTGGGGAACATACTGGCTCCACAGTCCAGTCCAGAGCTGGTGGCTTTATCTGAGCAGAGGAGAGGAGGTAGGTGGACTAGAGATTGGAGCCAGGATGTGGTAGTCAGAATAGCTACCCCAACCCCTGACAGGCAGCCCTCACATTTCTTTTCCGCTCTGAAAAAGCTGAGATAAAGAGTGGCTCACAAACAAGCTTTAAATAGGCCCAGGGTCTCACCTAACAGCTCTTAAAGACCCCAGACATGAGTCATCAAGCCTAGTACTAAAGAATCAGTCTTAAGCAAGAGCCTAGTGTAAAGAACTCTGAGGCCTCAGAGAACAGGTGTGTCTGTGAATACAGGAGATTGATGCCAAAATTACCAGACTTCCATGTGAAGACTTGAGTCCATTAGACCCAAGGACTTTGATATTGTGACTAAGGCTGCCAGGACCTCAACCATCTTTATATGGCCTCTCTGAGAGTTATAGACCCTTCAGTTCATCTGCCAGTCTCTGATTTCCCACTATCTTTGGATGAAGCTTCCAGGTCTAAGAGTTTAGTCCAGACCCTGGAGCCCCAATCTCCAGTCACCCAATAGACCTGGGAACTCTCTGCTGCTTTAACTCTCCAGTCTTTGGAAAATGGACCCACCTTTCCCAAATTTACTTTCACTCATCACAAGACCCTGAAGAGAAAGACTCCAATCAACCCATTATTATTCAGTCCAGGAGGGTAGCTAGGTGGTGTGGTGAATAAATCACTGGCCTTGGAGTCAGGATGACAAGAGTTTGAATCTGATCTTAGACATCTACTAGCTGCAGTAGATGTAGGCAAGTCACTTAGTCCTGATTGCCTTGCACCTTGGACCATCTCCAGTATCCTGATTTGTATCTGGCCCAGATGATTCTGGAGGAGACAGTGAGACAGGAGATTTAGCACAGTCTTTCTCTCACTCAAATCCAGTTCATGTACTTGTCATGACAAACCTCCCTGATGTCATGGTCTTCTTCAAGAATGAAGGGCAAACATCACTCAGTTCAGTTGCCAGAAGTTTCACATTTCTTTGTTCCCTGAATCCTTGTAATTCAAAGTCCTTCTCTGCTGAGGGGATCTTTTCCCTTAGAAAGGGAATCTCAGTTAACACTTATCTGCCAATCACAATGAATACCTATCTGGTTCTATACTGCCTACTCACTCTAAACTCCTTCATATTTTGGCGAATAGAGTCCCTGCTAGATTATGCCTTCAGTACCACCCCCTCCATCCTGCTTCTCTCATTTACCCAGGGTTGTGAAATCCTTGATTAACAGCACTAGCATGACCTTCGTCTCCTCAGACCTTCTGCTTATCAGAGTTGGAAACACGCTCATCCCAGTGAAACATTTGGGAGCAGAGATTCTTAGCCCATCTTCCTCTGAATTGGCAACCATTGAGTACTACTAGCAGTGGGACTGACTTTGAATTACCCATCATTACCACTTAGCAGAAGGAGATTTGCATCAGGGATGCAGGCTATGAATCTCCATGGACCAGTGTATATTGACAGGGTCCAGTTAGTGTCCATGGTTTGAAGGTAGAGTATAGCGCATCTGCCTTGCCTCCAAATCATAAAAAGAGAATGTTGATGGAACTGTGAATTGATTCAACCATTTTTGGAGAGTATTTTGAACTGATGCCAAAAGGACAGTCAAATTCTTCATAACCTTTTGTATTAAGTTTCTATCCTCCTGATGAAGCAAAATGCAAAAATATTTATAGCACCTATTTTTTGTGATGGATGGCAAAGAATTGGAAATTAAGTGAATGTCCATCAATTGAATGCTTGAACAAGTTGTAATACTGTGCTCTAAGAAATGATGAGTAGACAGATTTCAGAAAAAAATCTAGAAATAGATGAACTGATACAAAGTGTAGTGAGCAGAACTACTATATATATAGTAATAGCAACATTGTGTGATGATCAGTTATGAATGGCTTAGCTCTTCTCAGCAATACAACAATCCAAGTCAGTTCCACAGGACTCATGGTAAAAATGCTATATACATGCAGAAAAAGGACTGTTGGGGTTGGAATGCAGATGGAGACATATTTTGTTTCACTTTCTTTATTCTTTTTCTTTTGGTCTGTGTGTATACAGCATGACTAATAGGGAAATGTGTATGATTGTACATACGTAACCTATATCAAATTGCTGTGGGGAGTTGAGTTGGGGAGGAGATTATTTAGAACTTAAAATTTTTAAAAATGAATATTAAAATTTGTCCTTACATATAACTGGGAGAAAACTAAATGCTATAAAATTTATTTAAATTAAAAAACCCCCAAATCAAAAGCAGAAAACTCTACACCACTGAAGATACAAATGCTCTACAATTTTCTGGCTTCTGGGACATTTCAGCTATGCAGGGTGGACCAAGGTGATTCCAGCTGTCAAGCAGCACCTGAACCAGTCTGGGTCTAGCTCCAAGAATTCTAAATAAATCCCTGGGAAGTACAAGAATCTGAATGACAATCACCCCCATTTGTTCACTTTTCCTAATGGTAAATCCTATCTAAAGTTATCTCTTTTGCCAACCTGGACTGTGATTGAGCAGGATGGCACCAGCCAGGCAATGAGCATTTATTAACCCCTCCCATGCCAGGCTCTGTTTTACTTGCTGGGATAAAAAAATAACTCAAGAAGACTACAATCAAATGGGGAAGACAATAATAAAATAAATGGGTACAAATAATCTAAATGTAGGAAAAATAGGAAATAATAAAAAAGGAAAGAAATAGAAATAAGAGGAATTGAGAGAAATTTTCTACAGAAGAACTTGGAGCTTGAAGGAAGCTAGGAGGCAGAGATGAGGAGGGAGAGACCCAGTTATGGGATACAATCAGTGGAAAAATTTCTTTAAGTCAGAAGATAGCGAATCTTGTTTATGTAATATCCAAGAGGCCAGTGTCATTGGACTAATATGTATAAGACAAGGAATAAGGTATCAGAAACCTAGAACAGGAGGCAAGTTATATATATTCACTGAGAGTGGTAATAGGGAGCCAATGGAGTTTAGAATGTGAGAGTCTGGGTTATGGTATGGTCACATGCTTTGACCTGCAGCCTAGGATATATCACTGAAGCTCACAAGTACAGATAGTAAATAAGCAGAAGTAAAAATACCAGGTATACAAAGTAGAGATATTTTTGTTGAAAGTCCAAAGAATCCCAAGGGTTATTAGTGTTTTTATTTGGTCTTCAAAATAGTTTAAAATGGAAATAAATGGAGGCATCTCAACATTAAGCCTATTCCACCCCCCCCCCCCAACTTGGAGTACCCAAAACAGGTGCTCCATGAGCCAGCACCACAACATCTACATGTTTGATTACAGCAAGTGGAAAAATTTTGAGTACTGTGGACAAATTCACTTCTCTTGGCAGTGTCCTTTTCAAGGAGGTACACATTGACAATGAGGTTGACACTAGCATTGCCAGAACTAGCTCAGTATTTGGGAGATTTCAAAAGAAAGTGTGGGAGAGAAGTATTAGACTGATTACCAAACTGAAGGTCTACAGAGTCATTGTACTGACTTCATTGTTATAGGCCTGTGAAATCTGGACAGTCTACCAGCATCAAGTCAAGAAACTGAATTGCTTCCATTTAAATTGTCTTAGAAAGATTCTGAAGATCTCATGATAGGAGGAGATAGCAGACACTGAGGGCCTTTCTCAAACTAAACTACCTAACATTCCAACTACAATGGACATTGTTAGATTGCCAGAGGTATGCCTGCCAAAATAATTTTTTTTATGAAGGACTCACATGGAGCAAGCACACATAAGGGGGCCAGAAGAAGTGATACTGTGACTCCTTGGGAGACACTGGCATAGGAATGCGCAGCATGGAATGCCCTCATCAGTGAGGGTGCTGCATTCCATGAAGAAGGTAGAATTGAAGCAAACATACAAAGGAAATGTACCATAAAGTAAGTTTAGAGTAAGCATCCCAGGTCTTCCCATGGACTATTTGTGCCCAACTTGTGGTAGAGCATTCTGAACTCTTGTTGGTGAGATCAGCCATAGTCCAACTCACTGTGATTTTTCTCAAACATAGAGATGTTATTTTGGTCTTCTTCAATAATGAAGGACAAGAACAAGCCAACCAACCAACTTCAACATTCTTACTGACTATCCATCTATTCTATATCCATGTGTTTTGTTTCCTAGTTTTTTCCTTTCTCAATAAGTAAATCATCATTTTCCCTTTCCTCTCTTTCATAACAGTACCTGGTCACTTAGTTTCATGAAAACCCCTTGGATACCCATCCATCTTCTCCTTCTATTACATTCCATCAATTTAGATATTCTAAAAAGACAATAGAATCTCTCATTTGGAATTGCTCAGACAGAGCAATGCTTGTTCTCTCTTTCTCTCCCTTACTGTACTTGCTCCCTTTCTTTTATCCATGGTTTAAAGATAGCTTATGGGCTGCCATCGTGCCTAAAAATCACAAGGAGAGGCTCTTGGTGGAGTTGTAAACTAATCCAGTCATTCTGGGGAGCACTTTGGAACTATGCCAAAAGGAAAATTAAACTGTTCATACCATTTGATCCCCAATATCATGATTAAATCTGTATCCTATAGAGATGAAGAGGTAGGGGAGAGGACCTATTTGTACAAAAATATTTATAGCAGCTCTTTTTGTGGCACAAAGAATTAGAAATTGAGGAAATGCCCATTTATTGGAAATGGCTGAACAAGTTGTCTTATATTAATGCAATATTGAACTATAAGAAATAACTAAATTACCTAAAAAATTATGTTTTGTGACATCCTTTCAAACTAACCTCAGTTCTGCTTGTTCTCTAATAGGTGAAATTCTTTCTACTAGAAAGTATATATCTATTCCCCGCCACAAAAGGGAGTGTGGCATGTATGTTTACACTTGATTAGCTTATAATACCATAAATTTCTACAAACCAGGAAAAGTATTTCCTTCTTGTTCTTGGTTATCTTTAGTTTTACAATCTCCAACCTATCCAAGATTATGCAGGCAGAGAAAAAGAATCTCTTAATCTTATTTCCCACTGAAAGTCTAATCAAAAGTCAGGGAGACTTCTTAGTATTATAGATAACTTATTTTTTTTAGTTTATTTTTGCAAGGCAAATGGGGTTAAGTGGCTTGCCCAAGGCCACATGGCTAGGTAATTATTAAGTGTCTGAGACCAGATTTGAACCCAGGTACTCCTGACTCCAGGGCCGGTGCTTTATCCACTGTGCCACCTAGCTGCCCCTATAGATAACTTAGAACACTGTATTGGGACTTCCTTAGTCTTCCTAACTCTTCTAAGCTCTCTTTCTGTGTGGCCTTGGGCAAGCCACTTAACCCCATTGCCTTGCAAAAGCTTTGTTGGTGATGAGATGCTTTACTTCAAAATTCTACAAGGTAAACCAGTCTTTCAAGGTAAAAATGTGTCCACTAGATAACTTTTGAATTGGAAGCTTACCTCACTGCCTGCCAAGTACCAGTTTCCATAACTAACCTACAGTCATCCTAAATGAATGAATGCAGAACTAATGTCCATGTTAACTTAGTTATCTGGATGGCTATGACAGACTAGATATCCCAAGAGAGATGGGGGGGGGAAGGAAGAAAAAGAAAAAAAGAAAAAAAATTTCTATCAATGAGCTCCAGCCTAATTTAACCATCTTTTTTTTTTTTTTTTTTTTTTTTTTTTTTTTAGTTATTGCAAGGCAATGGGGTTAAGTGGCTTGCCCACGGCCACACAGCTAGGCAATTATTAAGTGTCTGAGGTGGATTTGAACTCAGGTACTCCTGACTCCAGGGCTGGTTCTCTATCCACTGTGCCACCTAGCCACCCCCACCTTTTAAAAAATTAAAAAAAAATTAGCACCTACTTAGTGATCACTTCAAGGGCATCACATGTTTGTAGATTAGGGCAATCTGGTATGACTCTCATTCTGTCTGAATCTTTCCTGGACTAAGTCCATGCATAACTCCTTAATTTTCTTGATATTGGAGTCATGGTCTTGACAATCAGAGTCAGCTCAGTGTCTGACCTGAATCCAAGGGTACTTACCAGTGTTTGTTGTAATCCCATTTTGGTCAATCCCTCTTATGCTCTATTCTACAATCAGAGACTTGCTTAGCTTCCATGTTCTCAGAGAGTCTTCAGGGTTATCTGAATCACTAGAATAACTTCTGATATCATATTGTAACTTAGAAGAACAAAGCCCAAACAATCTGAAGTAATTTTAGAAAGACGTTTCCTAGGTCATTTGGAGGAGAGATCGATAGACAGATAGATAGATGATAGATAGACAGATAGATGATAGATAGATAGAAGGAAATTTAGAAAGAAGAGACTTTCTCCTTAGGCTCTGTGATGTTGACGCCATATAAGAATTTAAAAAGGGAATATACATGCACAAGGGTACATATAGCTGATGCAGTGGATCAAACAATGGGCTTATAATTAGGAAGTTCTGAGTTCATAATTGAACTTAAACATATATTAGTAGTCTGACATTGGGGAAGTCACCTAATCCTATTTACCTTATTCATCTATAAACTAGGGACCCATTGGAGAACGAAATGGTAAACCACTCCAGTATCTTTGCCAAGAAAATCCTGTGGACCTGTCCATTATGTCACAAAGAAGCAGACATGACTGAATGACTGAACAATAGCCTACACATGAATCACATACGCAGCAAACAGTTTTGCTGAGAGTGAAAGGCAGATTGAAATTTGGGTGGAAGCAAAATTCAAAGGGAATCCAAAACAAAAACTTATTCCCAAAACATATCATTGGGTGACCTCAACACAAATATTCTGGGTGTTTCCAGATCCTGAGGGTAACCTCAAATTCCTTTTAACTATCTGCGGCATTTTTGGAGAGTGACTGGGGTCAGGACAATATTCTAGATTCAAACTATCTCTAGTTATACAAAGTTAAATTTAAATTTAAAATTAAAAAAATGTTTTCTGAGTAATATAACAAATCATAAATAATAATCCACTTGACCCCAAAGCTGACCAAATTCTCCTCTTGTGGAAATGATGAAAGACTGACCATGCTCCTAAGATCGGGTCTAAGGTAGACATGATGCATCTCAAGTAGTCTGGATACATAAGATTGGTTTGATGGCTTTAACCAGATCATGAATGATGTCAGGGTCAAAAGAGCAGAACCAGAAGAACATTATCCACACTAACAATAATGTAGGATGATGATTAACTATGATAGACTTGTTCATTTCAACAGTACAATACTCAAAGACAATTTTAGAAGACTTGTGATGGACAATACCATCCATGACCAGAGAAAGAACTGCGAAATTTAAATGAAGACCAAAGTTTATTATCTTTAATTTTTAAAGCTCATCTTAGATATAATATCTCTTTTTCTCTCTAATATTTTCTTTCTTCTGTTTGGATGTAATTCTTCTCTCATAACATGATCGATATGGATCTATGTTTAACATAGTTATAAATGTAAAGCTTCTGTTAGATTGCTCTCTGTCAGGGGAAAGGGGGGAGGGAAGGGAAGGAGGGAGAAAAATGTAAAGCTCAAAACCTTGCAAAAAATGAATGGTAAAAACTACCATTGCATGTAGTTGGAAAAAACCAAATGAATAAAATATTAAAAATAAAACAAAATGAGCTTTGGAGTTAACATTACTTGATCCCTGGGATCTTTCAATCTCATCATTCCTTGGTTAAATTTTCAAATGGGAAACACCAATAATCCCTGGGATTCTTTGAATGTTCAACTAAAAAAATATGTGCTTTGTAGCCTGGTATTTTTACCTTCAATTACAGCTGGTTATTTATTTTCTCTATTTTAGAGATTTAGGGACATATCCCTGTGCTGCTGCTGAAACCATGTGAGCATTGCACACCCTAAATAAACACACTCAACAAACTCCATTGCTTCCCCATTGCCTCCAGGAGTAAATACATAATCTGGTTCCTTGCCTCCTGTTCTAGAATTCTGATAGCTCATATATGTTGATCCAGTGACACTGGTTCTTATGTAAACAAGACCCTTCATCTTCTGACTCAAGGAAGTTTTCATTGAATGTATCACATACCTGAACTTCTCTCTTTCCTCATCTCTGTCTCCTGGCTTCCTACAAGCCCCAACAAATAACCTACCTTCTGAAGTCAGCTTCTTTCAACTCCTTTTAATTCTATTTTCTTCCTTCTTTATATTCTTTTCTCTTTTCTTACATTTAGATTGTTTGCACATTCCATTGTGAGCTTCTTGAGTTTTCTGTATCCCGGAGGTTAGAGCAATGACTTTGCACATGGTATCTGGTCCTCAACAATTGACTGACTCTCACCAATTTTCTCAATCCTCAGTACAACTTCCAGTCCAGGCTAGTAGGAGAGCTAGCATATACCAGTAGAACAAGTGAGAAAAGAGATGATTATATCAGGTCCTTCCATTTCCAGGGATTAAGTTAGAATTTCTGGAGGCTAAATTTCTGGTTCAGGGGTGCTTGAGAGTAGGAATCCCCTTGGTCCCCACAGCATGACTAAAATCTTTTGGAAGCCAAGAAACTGTTGGCTGATTGACTCTTCAGTGATATAAAGTTTTCTGCTTGTTATTTATTTATTTTCCAGTTTAGATAAAATTTTAAAGTAATTTATTTTTCTCCAATTACATATAAGATCAATTTTTAATATTCATTTTAAAACATTTTGAGTTCCAAATTTTATCCTTCCCTTCTTCAACTTCTCCCTTTCTGAGATAATAAGCAATTTAATAAGTCATATATGTTCAATCATGCAAAACATGAAAGGAGAAACAAGCCCAAAGTAAAAGATGACAAGTAAAGAAAATGAAAAATATTAAGTTTTGATTTGCATTCAGACTGCATCCGTTTTGTCTCTGGATATAATAACATTATCATCTTGAGTTCTTTGGAATTTTCTTGGATCATTTTTATTGATGAGAATAGTTGAATCATTCATAGTTGTTCACATAACATTATTGTGTGAACATTGTTGTCTCAGTGTTAAGTGGTTCTGCTCACTTTACTTTGCATCAGTTCATTTAAATTTTTCTAAGTTTTCTGAATTCTGTTTGCTCCTTATGCCTTATAGCTCAATATTACAGTCACATACCACAACTTGTTAAGCTATTTCCAATGAATGGGCATTCCTTCAATTTCCAGTTCTTTGTATCACAAAAAGAGCTGCTTTAAACATTTTTGTACAAATAGTTCTTTCCTATGTCCTTCCCTTCTTCTTTTTAGGATACATGCCTAGTAATGACATTGAGATATCAAAGGGTATGGAGAGTTTGATTGTCCTTTTTGGAATGATTCCAAAGTTCTCCCCAGAATGGTCGAATCTGTTCCCATCGCCACCAAAAGTCTCTTTTTGTGATTTGTAGACAACGGAGCAGCCCCTAGACTACTTTCAAACCATTGACAACTTCCTGGCAGGTAGCCTCATGAGCTTTATCTCTGGAACAAATGATTGGTGATTGTGGGCAATTCTGAGTCATTTCCCCTTTTAATTTTACTCAATGTTTGGCAATTCCGAGTGGGATAGGGTGAAAATCTCTGCTCCAAGTGTTCAATTGTGTGAGCAAGTGCCCAACTCTAAGAAGCAGAGGCCTGAGGGGAAGAAGGTCATGCTAATGTTGCCAGGCAAAGAGCTCACAAAACCTAGACAAGTGAGTGAAGGGCTGGTGCTGATTTCATGGAGCACAATGAGAAAGGAACTGGGGATGTGGGTAAAGAGGAGAATGGTTGGGGAGGGTGGTAGAAGTAGATAGGTTTTAAATGTGATTGGAAGTAAATCAAAGGGGAGGTTTCCCCTCAGCAGACAAGGGCTTTGAATCACAGAGATTCAGAGAGGAAGGAAGGTGAAGTTGATGACAACTGGACTGAGAAATAATGGATTCATTGAAGTCTTTTTCTTGGTAGTCTTGTTATGAGGGAAGTAAGATTTTGAAACCGGTTGTCCTAACACTGAAGAGATACAGTTAGTAGCAGCAGAGAACCCCAGATCTATTGGGGTATGGGATGTTGGGGCTCCAGGTCTGGACTAGACTCTCACACGGGACCAGGTCTGGAGTTTTCACCAAAGGTGATGGGAAACCAGAGACTGGCAAATGAACTGAGAGGACTCCCAGCTTTCAGAGAGATCTTGAAGAGGAGACTGGGCTCCTGGCCGCCTTGGTCATTTTGACAAATATCCTGGACCTAATAGACCCAAGGCTTTTCATGGAAGTCCTGGTGCTTTTGGCAAGTGTCTGAGTCTTTGGTAGGCTTGATACCAGACCTTTGTCTGAGGCCCTGGTCCTTTAGTCCTTGCTTGATGACTCATGTCTTGGGTCTGAGACCCTGGGCCTTTTCGTAGTCTTAACTTTTTCAGAGCGAAAAAATGTGGGACCTGGTTAACAGGTTGGGGCAACAGTTCTGGCCACCACATCCTGGCTCTACTCTCTAACCTTTAGGCCTCCTTACCTCTCAGTAGATAAAGTCAACTGGTCTGGACTGGTTGAAGAGTCAGGATGTCCTTTACATTCATCTCCCTGTTCTATCTTGGTGAGTTCCAAAGATGGGCTTGGGGGATGAAGCAGGTGAAAAGGGGTTTTGAGGAAGATTTGACTAGCCAACTGTGGAAGAGAAAGAGCTGCTGAGGCCTAGAAAGAAGTAGCTTGGATAGCATAGAGATCAGATAGTTTGACTCTCTCCTGCCTGTTTCTCTACAGTATTTCTTTGTGGAGAAGTGAGGAAAGGGAGATGTGATTTGGAGGTGTAGACATGTATCATCTTAACTTCTCTTACAGGACTAAGCCTGGGTCAGGAAATGGAGGTGTACAATGGTGAGTCTTCCAGAATCTACCTCTCCCTTCCCCCTTAGTTTTAGTCTACTACAGAGAGCAATCAGAAAGACCAGACAGGAGAACATGGGTGACTCCCAGGGAACCCAAGTTCTGCCTTCTCTCTAGCATCCAGCCACTGGTCTGAACTCAGAAGCTGTGACCCTCTGGTGCCAGGGGCTAACTGCTTGAAAATGAGATCTTGAAGTTTTCAACTGGGAGTTGTCTGAGAATTGAGAAATGTATCTATACAAGGAATTGATCTCCTTGTTGGGATTCTGGAAACCAGAGCCATGCAAAACGATAGGACTTCTGGCATAGGCAGAGGGCTTGATCTTGTAGACCATAGTGAAATGTGAGGGCAGAGGACAATTGAAAATTTCCTCTAATGGGAGGAAGGCGGGATTCATGTTGAAACCTGAGTCCTAGAAGTCTGTAGGATATAAGAAGTTGACCTGACTATTAGGTTGATACCCCTTAGTGACGGAGATGAAGACCCCATGGATTTTACTCCTGTCAGGACTTTATTCCCAGTTATGAATACTGGGGTTAGGGTAAAAGCAATGAAAGAGTTTAGAGGCAATTGAGGAAGACAACATAGATCATAAGACACATGACAGAATAATTTTTGAAAGTTCAATATATATTCATATATATTTACTTATATATGTACATTTATGTTTATATATATATTTATATATTTTTATTTATACACACATATATGTATATTTCCAATATACACATAGAATATACAAATATAAGTATATAATATACATATATATATATTTCTGGGTAAGTCAGTCCCTGGTAGAGGAGGAACAGGGAAGGCATAATACAGGAGTTATCACATAAGCAGAGTTTTGAAGGAAAACATGGATTCTGAGAGACCTGCTTGACATGGGAGTGCAGGTCAGGCATGGAGGACAGCCAAGGTCAAAGAGTGAATGAGAGATGGAGCATTGTGTGTGAGGAGAGGTATGAATGTTGATTCGACTTTGAAAAAGAGATATGTACACTAACACTGTAAAGATAGATTGGAGTTCGATCCTTGGGTTAGGTTTCTAAAGGCAAAAAATAGCATTTGCCAATAACAGTGAAAGGGAGCCATTGGAATCTGTTGAAGAGGGGAGTGATGGCCTCAGACCTGCACTTCAAACCATTTACTTGTACGGTTGTGTCGAGTGTAGATTAAAGAGGAGAGAGGTTTGAAGCAGGGAGACCAAGGTAGAGATTCCTGCATAATTATAGAAAAATGTGATGAGAGATCAAACTTGAATAGTATTCTTAGGAGTGGAAAGAAGGGGACAGATGGAAATGGACATGACATAAATTGGCAACTGATTGGACATATGCGGTGAAGAAGAGTCAGAAATAATATTACCGCTGTGTCTGAAAGGTAAGACACTGAGTCTGAAGTCATGTCTATTTTGGAAAATGAAAATATCTGAAGCTCTAAAGGAAACCCTGGGAACTTTTCCACTCCTTCTTGGCAGTTTATAGGGACTTATTTGGAATTTCATTGTGAGTCAGTGATAGTGCTTAGGGTCTTGAGGCCTAACAAATTAAGGAAGGTCCACCAGAGTTCCCCCAGTATTCTCCAAAGAGTCATTTGTTCTCCCCAGAGGGATTGTCATCCCATTAGTTGACAATATTGGGAAGAAAACAGGAGAGTCCCTTTTTCTGTGTCTTCTTTTAATAAAAAGTGGGTGAGAACTATAGTTTTACAGTGCTTCTGTAGCTCAGAAGCTCACAGGTCAGCTCATGTAACAGTTGGAAGGATGGCGTGCATGATGACACTCTTCATTATACATTTCTCCCCAATATATATGATTGATGTCATCATCAAGTGGATGGGTCGGTCCATCGTAAGACCTAATATTAGTGAAACTATGTTAACCAAAAAGGGACATAAGAGTCTCTGCAAAGAGACCCCAAGGTAAAAAAATAGGAATGATGTATGGAAGAAAAAGCAATTACTGAATTGTTCCATAAGTTCTTTATTAATCATATTACTAGATCAAGGCAATGATTTTCTAAGCAGATATGAGAAGAAAAATAGATATTTGGGGAATGTCTCTCAATTTTTGTTGCAGCACACATTTACTTATTATATCTATATGTATGTATTTTTTTTTTTTTTTGCAAGGCAATGGGGTTAAGTGGCTTGGCCAAGGCCACACAGCTATGAAGTGTCTGAGGCTGCATTTGAACTCAGGTACTCCTGACTCCAGAGCTAGTGCTCTATCCACTGCACGACCTAGCTGCCTCTTAAAAAGACATTTTAAATTTGAAAGGTCACCCAGGTAACCCCTATAAGAAGAGAAATTAGCATTTCTATAGCAGTCTAAGCTGGCAAAGCACTTTATTTTTATTTAAGTACATCTATCGTTTAATGTAGCATTTATCACTATAGTTGAAAAGTAAATGTTTTTTAACTTAGTCATTTTTTTCATTGGTTGATTAGATAGCTAAAGAATGAATTTCTATTTCTCAATTAGAAAACTTTAAAATTTTTTTTTTTGGTTCTTTATTTTTTAAACAGTATTAAAGAAAAATGAAACTTAGAGTTTCAAATTCTCTCCTTGCTTTCAACCATTTCTTTACTCATTCAGAAAGCAAACAATATATCAATTTTACATTTATAATTTTGCAAAACATTTTGATTCCAGTCATGTTGCAAAAAAAAAATGAAGGAAGTAGAAAAAAAAACCAAACCTCTGCTTCCACCTGCACTCAGAGTTCAGTAGTTCTTTCTTTGGAAGAGAACAGGAATTTTCATCATGAGTCTTGGAATTGACTTGGATCATTATTTTAATCACCTGATTCAGAGTGGATTATTGCTCCAATATTGCTGGTAGGTAGTGTGTACAATGTTCTCCTAGTTTGCACATTTCACTTTACTTCAGTTCATAGAAGTCTTGCCAGATCTTTCTGAAACCATTCCCTTCATAATTTCTTTTTTTTTTAGTTTTTTTTTTTTTTTTTGGCCAAGACAAGCAGGGTTAAGTGGCTTGCCCAAGGCCACACAATGATGTAATTATTAAGTGTCTGAGGCCAGATTTGAACTCAGGTACTCCTGACTCCAGGGCTGGTGCTCTATCCATTGCACCACCTAGTCACCCCTATAATTTCTTATAACAAAATTATATTCCATCACAGAATATGTCCCAACTTCTTTATCCATTCCCCACTTGATGGGCATCTTCTCAATGTTCAATTCTTTGCCACCTGGTTGAAGTACTTTTGTACATATAATTGACTTTTTAACAAATCTCTTAGTGATGTAGACCTGGTAGTAGTAGTAGTAGTAGTAGTATTGTTTGGTCAAAGGTTATGAGAGTTTTACAATCCTTTTTAAACATAATTTTAAACTGTTCTCTAGCCCCAGAGTGCCTCTTTTGGCCACCTTCACGGCCATTGGAACAAATTGTTTTTATCTGTCCATTTCATTGGTGGCAGGGCAGATACCCATCTAACTTATCAAAAGTTGCCAGACCCCTCAGTTACCCTCATCCTTGTTTAACCCCTCTGCAGAAATGATTTATGGAGCCTTAATCTGCCATAAACCCTAAGACTTTTTTGAACTTACAGGTGAGAGTCTGGGGATTCAAGTGGACAAAAATAGTGGAAATCAGTCCTCACTGTTACATTCAAGACATCATAAAAGCACATGAAATTGTTTCTATCACAGTGTAAAATTAAATTTCATCTGCCTTCTTATTACATCTGAGTCTGGAAAAGAATAGTATTTCTGATATGAGGCTGTTTTCCATTATTTTTGTCCATCTAATTCACCAGACTCTCACCAAAAAAGACTCTCTCCAAAAAATTCTCAGGGTTTATGGAAGGTTAAGGCAAAATTTGGTTGCTCAGAGTATTTTATTTTTTTTTATTTTATTTTTTTGTTCTTTCTTTTGTTCTTTTTTATTTTTTTAAATTTATTTTTATCCTCATTTTGTACAAATGTTTTTCTTTACATTAATAAAATATACTTGTTTACAAGTAAACAAAATACTCCTCCCCCCATGAATATAGATAGACTTGCTTGGGCAAAAAAGTAAAGGGGGAGAAAAAAAATTAAAATTAAAAAAATAATAGTAATATTTGTAGCTATGGCCAGGTGGCACAATGGACGAAGCACCAGCCCTGGAGCCACTAGCACCCATGTCCATATCCAGCCTCGTAAACCCAATAATCACCCAGCCATATGACATGCAAGCCACCTGATCCCCACTGCCCTGCAAAAACCAAAAAGAAGAAAAAAAAAGACCCAAAATAAAATAAAATTGTAATAATAGTAGGGGTGGCTGGGTGGCAGACAGAGCATTGGCCCTTGAGCCAGGAGCACCTGGGTCTGAATCTGGCCCCAGACACCCAAAGATCACCCTGCTATGTGGCCCCAAGCAGTCCACCCAGCCCCACTTGCCCTGCACCCTCCCCCAAATAATAATAACAAAAAATGTGCTTCAGTCTTTGTTCCAACACCATCAACTCTGTCGTGAGTGGATCACATTCTTTATGATAATTCCATCACAAAAGTTACTTCCATATTTTTCCAACGTTGCCATTGCTGATTGCAACTCCCTCCTTTCTTATTTCTCCACTACCATGTACTCTATTTTCTCTCTCCTTTCACTCTGACTCTGCTGTAGGGTAGCTGAGTGGCACAGCAGACAGATCCCTGGTCCTGGGGCCAAGAAGCCCTGAGCCCCCATATCACCCCTTAGGCCCAGAATCCACCTGGCCCTATGGTCTTGGGCAGGCCATCCAATCCCAGCCCCTTGCAAGTAATAAAAAAAGAAAATGTGTTATATCTGACCACTCTCCCCCCATGGTCCATCCTCTCCTCCTTTATTCACATTCCTACTCCTTCCCGCTGCTCCCCCTTCCTTCTTACTCCAGTTGTCTATACCCCATTGAGTATATTTGCTGTTTCCTCTCCTAGCCATCTCTGATGAGAGCAAAGGTTCCCTCATTCCCCCTTGCCTCCCCCCTTCCATATCATTGCAATAGCTCATTGTAATAAAAAAATTTTATTATGTGAAATAGCTTGGACTATTCCCCCTCTCCTTTTTCTTTCTCCCATTCCATTTCCCTTTTTTTCTTATTGACTCCATTTTTACACCATATTTTATCTTCGAATTCAGCTTTCTCCTGTGCTTCAACTATAAAAGCTCCTTCTACCTGCTCTATTAACTGAGATGGTTCATATGAATATTATCAGTATCATTTTTCTATACATGCAGTTCATCCTCATTAAGTCCCTCATATTTCCCCTTCTCCTCCAATCTCCATGCTTCATCTGAGTCCTGTATCTGAAGATCAAACCTTCTGTTCAGCTCTGGCCATTCCAAAAGGAACCTTTGAAATTCCCCTGGTTCATTGAAAGTCCATCTTTTTCCCTGGAAGAGGACATTCAACCTTGCTGGGTAGTTCATTCTTGGCTGCATTCTAAGCTCTTTTGTCTTCCTGTATATTGTATTCCAAGCCCCACGAGCTTCCAATGTAGCTGCTGCTAAGTCCTGTGTGATCCTGACTGCTGCTCCACAATATTTGAACTGTGCCCTTCTGGCTGCTTGTAATATTTTCTCTTTGACTTGGGAGTTCTGGAACTTGGCTATAATATTCCTGGGGGTTGGTTTTTTGGCATCTCTTTCTCGGGGGGATTGGTGGATTCTCTCCATTTCTATTTTGCCCTTTGCTTCTAGAATATCAGGGCAATTTTCCTGTAGTAATTCTTCGAAAATGATGTCAAGGCTCTTTTCCTGATCATGACTTTCAGGTATTCTAATAATTTAAAAATTATCTTTCCTAAGTCTGTTTTCCATATCAGTTGTTTTTTCAATGAGATATTTCACATTTTCTTCTAATTTTTCATTTTTTTGGTTTTGAAGTATTGATTCCTGATTTCTGGTAAATTCATCATTCTCCCTGAATTCTATTCTTCGTCTGAAAGATTTATTCTCCTCAGAGAGTTTTCTTATCTCTCTTTCCATCTGGCTAATTTTGCTTTTTAAAGCATTCTTCTCCCCAATAACTTTTTGAACTGTTCTATCCATTTGACCTAAGCTGGTTTGTAGCATGCTATTTTCTTCAGCATTTTTTTGGATTTCCTTGACTAAGCTGCTGACTTCATTTTCATGTTTTTCCTGTATCTCTCTCCTTTCTTTTCCCAGTTTTTCTTCCAACTCCCTCATTTGATTTTCAAAGTCTTTTTTGAGCTCTATCATAGCCTGAGCCCAATTTCTGTTTTTCTTGGAGTCTTTAGATGCAGGAGCTTGTTCTTCCTCATCTTCAGACTGAGTATTTTGATCCTTCTTGGGCTCATTTGCAAAATATTTCTCAATGGTCTTCCTCTTGTTTCTTTGTTTGTTCATTTTCCCAGCCTAAGCCTGTTTTTTGGGGGTGCTTCCTGAGCTTTTGGGACACTCCCACAAGGGTCTCAGTGTGTGAGGTTCTGTCCTCCCTCCTGGTCTGTGAATGACCATAAGTGCCCCCTCTGCCACGGGGCTGAGGTGGGGGGGGGGCTAGACTGCGATCAGGATCTGAATGTGGTCAGAGCTCCAGGGTCCTGTTCCAGGGACAGAGGACAGAGCTTGGCAGTCTCTCTTCACTCCCCTCCCTCAGCAAAATGGGCTCATGCCTTGGGGGCTCCTGCTTACAGGCTCCACCTGCTTCTGTTTCCAGGTCTAGGCTGCAGAAAGACCAGGCTGCTGGCTGTGTACCCTGAGGGCTGGGCTCCACGTGCCCGCCCCGGCAGAGGTCCCCCGCTGTTCCCCCACTCCGTGCAGGTTCCCCCGGGGTGCAGCCCAGGAGACTCCCCCGCTGCTGCGACCCCCAGCGCCCTGGGGCTGCCTCCGGGAGGCTGAAGTTCTTTCGCTCTGGGGGGCCACCCCTCCAGCAGGCTGCCCCTCCGGCCCCAGGGAGCAGAGCCTCTCTGCTCTTTTCCAGCTTACCTTGAGTAGGAGAACTGCCTCACTGGGTCCCTTTGTGGGTTCTGTCTCTCGAAAATTTAGTTAGAGTCCTTAGTTTATGAGTTTTTATCAGAGAGCTCCTAAGACTCGATCCCTTCATGTCGCCATCTTGGCTCCGCCCCCTGCTCAGAGTATTTTAAATCAGGTTTATGGTGGCTTATTTGCTCAAGTTGTGGATAATGGACAATGCTTTTATGCTTTCCGAAAGGGAGTGAAGCAAACCTGGGTGTTTAATGCTTTTTAACATGCTTTTTTCTAAAGAAGACAGACATCATCAAGGTCAGTTACCACACTGATGGCAACTTATTTAATTTGTAAAGGCTTCAAGCCAAGACTAAACTGGAGGGAGAGTTGGTACATGTTTTTTTTTTTTTTTTTTGATTTACAAATGATTGTGCATTCAATGTTCCAATGGCCATGAAAGTGGCCAAAAGAGATACTGGAACTAGAACAAATTGTTCTTATCTGCCCATTCCATTGGTGGTGGGGTAGTCAACCTTCTGACACATGAAAGGTTCTGAGACTCCTCAGTTACCCTCGACCTTGCTTAACACATCTGCTGAAATGGTTAAGATACTCACTGTGATCCACCACTTGAGAGGTGCCAGCCTGGTTCAGGGGAGGAGGAGAAAGGGGAGAGCCACACAGATCAGTCAAGATTTCATTTACCTACAATACTAAGGGGGCCAGCATGGTGACTAGAAGCAATTGCCACTAGGTAGTTTCCCATTTTCCTCCTTTTTTAATTGACTAATTTTCTGCTAAGTGCCAGTTTTTTTTCTAGTAGCTGAAAAATGACTAGTAATGTTAATACCTTTTCCAATTTTGGTTCCTTTGGGCCAAGTCCTGGTCACCTTTTCATAGTTACAGTTTTTCTTTAGAATGACTAAGTCTGGCACCAGATCTAAAAGAGTCTAGCAGGGAAATGGGACTTTGGGATGGCCTCCACACAGACTACTCAAAGCTGGGAAATCTGCAGTGCTCTGGTATGTGGGATTGAGGGTGAGGTCATAGTTTAGAGTCAGGAATAGAGTCCCAGAGGAATTGAACTAGAAGGAATCTCTGGGGTGATAGAGTCCATCCTCCATGTCACAGGAAAGGAAACAAGTGGTAACAGAGCTAGAGACCTGGCCCCAGGAGGCCTGATTTCCTCAGCATTCCATTTAGAATTGATCGAGGCTGTCTGGAGCTTCTCCATGGTCTACATTGGGTGGAAGGGAATTCTCCACTGAGTGTCTCCTCTAAATCCTCAGAGCACTGGAACAAGGCCTTCTAGGACCCAGAGCCTGACTCCTAGTCCAATGGTTTTTCTGTCCTAGAACGTCTCTCTAAGCCCCACCTCCAAGCCCTTACCACTCCTGTGGTGGCCCCAGGAGGAGACGTGACCCTTCAGTGCAGCCTACCGCCACAATCATATCCCCAGAAGGTGACATTCTTTCTACAAAAGTTACAGAATACAGAACTCCTACAAAGCAAGACTGGAGAATGGACAAAGACTGATTTCTTACTTTTTTTCCTGAGGCCTCAGGATACTGGAAAATATCATTGCATGTACCAAGAGATTACGGGTTCTTATAGGGTTTCAGAGCCCAGTGAGACTCTGACACTCTGGGTAACAGGTGAGAGGGGAACCAGGTCTGGGTATCACAGAACAGGACTGAAAACATGGGCTAAGAGTGAGTCAGAAAAATATGGGGGTGATCCTGGGGGGGCGCTGGTGTTGGCATCATGGAGGGGAGAGTTTGAGGCTCTGAGAAAGATAGGGGATATGGCAGATGAAGGGAACGGCCTAACCCATGGATCATATAAGGTCCCTAAAATTATTTAGTCTGGTGGAAACTGCAGGCTTATTTTTAAGTTTCTAATTTTGTATGGCTCAAGAATGATGCTATAAATATCTAAATGGCCCTTGACAGAAAAAAAAATGTTCTCCACCCCTGGGATATGAGAATAGGCTCTCACTGTACATTGAATGACCCAAGCACTTGGGCAAATTGGAGAACTTCAGCATCTGCTCTTATCTTGGGGACGGGGGGGGGGGGGGGAGTCCCCAGGGAGTGGAATGACAAAGAAGTCTTAGGCATAATGAGTAAAGAATATCCAACTCCTCTGCCCCTTAGAAGGGAACTTGGATCTCTAATGTTTGTGTTTTGCTTTTCAGAGGCCCTCCCCAAGCCATTTCTCACAGCCACATCCAGTCAGCTGGTAGTTTCAGGAACAAATGTGACCCTCTTTTGTTGGGGTCCAATCCGAGGTGTGGGATTTGCTCTCTACAAGGAGGGAGAGGAAAGTTTTGTGGGCATCAGAGAGTCTACCCAAGATGGAGATGAGTTCCTCTTGACCCACGTGAACATCAACCACACAGGGAATTACAGTTGCCGCTATGACGTTGGACTAGACAGCAATGTCACCACAACACCCAGTGATCTTTTGGAGCTAACTCTGCTAAGTGAGAAGGAGAGGATGAAAAGATTCCCTGGATTGCCTGACCACTCCCTTACCCTGACATTAGGAATTTGACTCCATGCCCCTTTTGTCTCTGATTAGTAGATATGGAAGAAGAGGCCAAGTTTCTCTTGTATCTTTCCCAGGGCCATGGTGATTTGGGTAGGGTCTGGGACTACTGCTCCAACTCTTTTCTCAATAGAAAACTTTCTGTTTTTCAGGTCAGCAGGATATATCCTTTCAGCACATATCTAAGACCAAGGGTAAGAAACAAGGCTTTCAGAGTTTGAGGAAGAGAGGCAAGGTTTCTAGATGTCCCTGGTACTAACTAGCCTGGTACTAAGCCTAGCACTAACTCCTGAAGGTTGGGAAAATGTGGATTGAATCCAAACTGGTCTGGATGGATTGACAAGAAAGGGGAGAAGTGATTTCAGACTGATCTTAACTCTCATCTTACATCTCAGTTTCCAGATATATTTGGATCACACTCCGCCACCTTGTCATCCTATTCTTCCTCTTTCTCTTTTTGGCATTCCTATGCAATCATCACACTTAGACTGGTGAGTGTGAGCATGGTGATCTCCTGAGATTAAAGGGAATAAGTATTGGGGTGAGACTGGGGGCCTCAGTTTTCATATTTGTGAAATCAGGGGCTTGATCTAGATAATTTCTAAGAACGCTTATAGAACTAAACCATAGGAAAATGATAATGACTCTCTGTCTTTCTGTCTCTGTCTCTATGTCTCTATCTCTCTCTGTCTTTCTCACCAGTGACTTCACATGAACAGATCCCCAGATGTTATAGAGACTCAGCTGATCTTGCCCCATCTTCCTGATCTAATATTCTGATGTGACCCTGCATCATCCACAAAAAGCCTAAGAGTGATTTTCTTCTTGCCTTCTACCCCCATTTTGTTCTCTCCGCAGATTCCCATAATGCCTGTGTCTCAACAGATCTACCTTTCCATTACTCAGGAGATCCCCAATTGGAGGGTCTTTTCCAATGGGTTTTGTTTTCCTATTATGTGGTCCAGTTTCCTATTATGTGGTTTTGATGTTTGTTCTTCCACTAAGTAGTTTGAATAAATTTCTTTGATTTCAGATTGATTTGATCATCTTATTGTCTAAGGAACTCTCAAAAACCTTCTCCAGTACCACAATTCATAAGCATAGGTGATTTGAGGTACAACTTTCCTTATAGTTCAACAGTCACAGTTCTATGTTGGTACTGGAATAACCATAGCATTGACTAGCCAGACTCCTTATTTAATTTAGAAACAAGAAGCACCTGGGAAAACTGAAAGACATTTGGAAGAATCTAGGTACAGACCAACATCTCACACTCAAAATAAGTTCCAAATGGAGTCACAGCTTAGACACAAAGAGTTACAGTCTAGACAAATTCAAGGTTCATAGAAGAAATCAGCTTTCAGATTTCCAAAGAGAGGAAGAATTCATGGTCAAACAAGAGAAGATCAAAGAAGGAAGATGGACAAATTTGATTCCATAAAACTAAGAAGGTCTTGCATGAGCAAAACCAATACAATTCAACTACAGGAGAATTATGTAGGTGAAAGGAAAAAATCTTTGGAGCAAGTGTATCTTTATAAAAGATTGACATGTAGAAGATGACAAATTCTTGAAGGTCTGTGGAAAATAGGTACATTAATTCAGTCCTGGTAGGATGGTGAACTAGTCCAACCATTCTATAATGTCATTTCGAATGATGACTCAGAATGTGTTATGCCCAGCCTTGGATCCATCCATAACAATATTGGCTCCACCCATGGAGAGACCAAAGAAATAGAAAAAAATACTTCTCTCTATATTGGTATTGGCAGCAACTCTTTTTATCATCAGTTAGTTAACCAATAAGTATTTGTTAGGCCCCTTTAATATTCCAGACCCAGGATTAAGCACTGAGGATACAAAAGCTGAAGTTAGTCCCTGCCCTACCAGAAGAGACAACATACAAATAGCCATACACAAACATGCTATATAAAAAGATAAACAAAATTATAGAGATACAAGGGATGAAGATTATAAGGGTCTGTGAAACCCCTCCATTTGGACAGTGATTTGTCTAAGTGTCAAGGTAGGCTTTGAGCAAGAGAGGAAGACCAAGGAATGAATCTGTTGCATGACTCTTGAAGGTTGACTACCCATATGTGTGAACATTGACATTGAACTATGGTGTGACTGGAAGCATAAGAGAAGTTTCTGAGTAATGATGGCCAAGGGAGGGTTTGGTAATGACAATAAGGATGGTCATTTCTCTGCCCAGCTCAGGGGTCATGGGATATGCTATAAAGAGCACCCAGCATCTTAGAGGACATCAAAGATGGTGCCTGTTCTAGGGAGCATCTGTTTTCTCTGAATGGATGAAAGAAGTAGAATTTAAAAACTCAAGGATAAAGGAAAAGTTTATTAAGGATCACTGTCAGTGGGTTTAATGAAATGGGAGGGTAAAGGAACATACAGGGGAAAATAGAAGTTTTGTGGTGAGCAAGGGATTTCTGATATCAGGCAGAGATCCTGTTTCACTGGGATTAGAGGAGTGGGAGATGTGAAGTTGCTGCCTATTGGACTGAGGAGGCACAAGGGGACTGAAGTCTCACCCTTAGGATCTTGGGTGAAAGAAGGGAGCCTTGGTACAGGGTTCCAGGTACCAACACTTGGGAAGTAATCACTGAAAACCTGGAGACTGGTTCCTCTGGAATTGACCTGAATTCACATTTGGGACCAATTCTTTGATTTCTTACAGAAAGAACAAGAAGCTACTTTCCAATGGAGAGTGCAACCTAGGTGATCAGGCTGACCTTGTGTCTGAGGCTGAGCTCATCTCTTTGCCTAGATCTTTGTCTTCAGCTCTGCCCATTCAGTATGGAGTATGGGATCAAGGACCTTCTTCCTTTGTAGTATTTTCCTGTTGGTTAATTGCTCTTCCAAGTCTTCAGAATTGGTATCATAGTCTTTGAAAGACAGGTCTCATGCCAAGATTCTGGTCCTCTCAGAGGGAAATTTTCTTAGGTTCATATTTCTCAGAGTGGAAACAGTATGACCAGGCTTTAGTAAGTGGAGACCACTGGTACAGCCACCACATCCTGAGTGTGACTCTTTTGGGGATTTCTACCTTCAACTGACTGCTTAGTAAAGTCTGGTAAGCTCATGCCAAAGGTTCACCATGGCCCTGCCCTGGCTCTTGTTTCCTGTTCTGCCTAGGTGAGTACTTGGCCTGGGCTGAGGAGGAGGGATACTACGAGAAGACTGTTGGTGCAGAAATGGACAAGGGGCCGGAGGCAAGGTTTCTGGATTGAGCAGATCCCAGATCTATCTTGTCATCTGAATTTAGTTTCTGCTGATGTCATGGAAGAGCTGAGGGAAAGAACTTTTAAAGGTCTTTAGAGGAAGGGGGGAGGTTGGACTCATCTATGACCTGAGCTTCTCTTTCAGGTCTATGTTGTACCTACATGATCAGGGCATAAACAGGTAAATCTTTCTCCCAGGGGTCATCCTTTTGAGGGCAATCAGGGACAGAGAAAGTGGGAGTGGACAGAGAAAGGGCTCCTCCAGAGCAATTAGGGAGGAATAAGAGTGAGATGGGTCTTGGATAATCCAGTGCAGTGATTTTTGAGAAGGGCCATTAGTTCACAGAATTTAGTGACCTTATTATTGTCACCCTGTTGTCTAACCCTTATGTTCTAGATAGACAACCTGAGGCCAGACACATGAAGCTCTTGGGTTCCATGGGTAATAATTCAGACAGGAAGCAAAAGCAGCTCTTCAAAACCTACAACTGGTGCTTGCTCCACATCCAACTAGGTCTGAGTAAGAGGAGTGTTTCCTACTCATTGCCCTCTTAATGTAAGCAACAAGATGCTCAGGTGGGAAACCTCTTTGTTTGAATTACAAATCATCAATGGCATAGACTAGATGAGAACAACTGAGTTGGACTGAAACATTTCAAACTATTCAATGAAATCCATGATGAAATGTTTTGACCATGGTTGGAAGAATTAGGAACCCTTTTGGAGGCAGGTGAATCAGAGGAGAGATGTGCAGGAACATTCTAGCCCCGAGGGAAGTTTCATCAAGCTTTGAGGAGTTCAATGATCTTAGCCTCTGTGTTTGGGAGTAGGGCTTGTCTTTTGGGCTCATTCTTCTAAGACATTTCCTCCTTTGATGAATCTGATTACATTCTGGCCTTACTTTTGTCCTACCCAATTTAAGTTGGTTGCTAAATTTATGAATTTATGAAATGAATATATGACTTAATTATGGAGGTATTTTACACTTGATAAATAAATCTGATAGAGAACATCTAATGAAATACAATACAGTGATCAGGATGGGGCAGGTGAGATAGGCCATCTTGTTTCTCCTAGGACTTTTTCTCTTTGCATCTGTCAAATTCAGTTGTTGAAATAATAATATTAATAATAATAGTAAAGATAAGATTTTCACACCTATATTTCTGGTCCAAGACTGATTTTCTTATCTAGTGTGAGGAATGGAATGTGTCCTCCTTTAGACCTTCAAAGGAAGATTAGTCTTGCTTTCCTTAATCCAGGAAAGAATGAGACTTAATCTCATGAAAAAAATGTGACCTCCCTGAGGCAAGATATCATTGTATAAGGATGGTTCTCTTTGATGAGATGTCTATAAAATAATAGAATGTCTTCCAGGATAGGTTAAGGTTTTGTCTCCTCTAGTTGTGTATATTCTGTTCTCCCTGCTCCCCAAACCTCTTGCTTGCTGTATAAGTATCTTGGTCTCTTGTTGACTGGTGTAGTCATTACTCTGATTTCCACTTATAAGTTACCAGTAAATCCCAGAGAATAAAACCTTCTGTCTAATTTATAATTTCCGTCATTTTATTTTAACCTTATATTTTTAAAGTTTTCAGTTTTAGTGCCATGACTTGGAGATGGACAGGATTTTGAGGAAGGACAGGTCCTTGGTCTCCACCCAGATGTGCTCCTTGGAAGGCAATAGATCCGTAACTTTTCAAACCCCAACTCTATTCTGAACCCATGTTTTAGTTGACAGATGTGGGATAATGTAATTTTGCTTTGCAAAGGCTCCTTTGCAACAACACTGGATATGGGATCCCTAAAAATACTAGGGACAGATTGAGTCTAGCCAAAGGTGACCTTGCAACAAGGGAAGTCTGTCACTTTTTCAACTCAATTGTTCTATTTTTGAACCTTTGCTTTATTTGAAATTGAACTTTATCTCAAAGTTTAATGGGAATTCTTGCTTCTTTGGGAAAGTAGAAATTTTCCTGGTTTGGCCCAGGGGTACTGAAATAGCCCCTCTAAAGTAAAAATATCCAGGGGTGCACACTCTAGGCATTTTGGGTCCCTCTAAGGTGAAAGAAAGTAAATCTGTCTTGGTTTTGAGAGTTGTGCCTTTGACACCCCAATATGTGAGACTTCAGATAACCCTCCTTTTTATTTGAATATATGTCTGTCCAGGTACCTGTGTTTATTTATTGCCCTCCTTAATACCAATATTTCTGTGATTAATATTTAGAGTGTAGATGAGTTTAGAGAAGTAATTTCTTCATATGGGCTCTGCCTTTTGCCTCTCCTCTCTCTTTGCAAAAGGCTAATGAGGTCTTTATCTCACACCAACCAAAGGGATGGAGAGCCCCTAGGAAAGCTGGTGGGAACTCTGCCTTTTTTCCTTCAGAGATATTAGTAGTTTGTGAATAATAAAAATCGGTTTTACTTGGTTTGTGTTTGTGTTTTCTCTGTGCCTTGATTGATTGTGTTAGTTGTCTAATTGTATCTTCTCTGCCTTGATTTGGCCAAATATGTTTCTCTTTTTCACCTGTAAAATAGGGGGAAAATTAGATTTTTCTCTCTTAAAATTCACAATTTAGATGTCATGGATTATATTAATCCAAATATTGTGATTTTGAAGAGAGGCAGTCTGCTTTTTCTAGTCCTCCATTGGATAAAAATAGTCATTCATTTTCAAATTTTGCTTCTGGTTATCATGCTACACAGTTTCTCTTATCTCATTCACTTGAAGGCTGTCCTCCCTTTCCTTTCCACAGTACATGCAAAGTTGTTTTAAGGAAAAAAGACTCAAAATAATAGAGAGGTAGTTAGGTTTTGCTTGGGTATTTTAAGGGTTATATTTTAAAAATTCGGGATTATTTTATGTAAAATATTCTATTGATTTGAAAGCATATTGTGAAAATTTAGAATTTGACTGTAAATTATATTATATAACTTAATTTTTTTTTTTTTTTTAGTTTTTGCAAGAAAATGGGGTTAAGTGGCTTCCCCTAGGCCACGCAGCTAGGTAATTATTAAGTGTCTGATGCCTGATTTGAACTTAGGTACTCCTGACTCCAGGACCAGTGCTCTATCCACTGCGCCACTAAATTCTTTTTTTTTTAAATGGATCAGAATTCGATTGAAATCTGAACAGATTCTGAAATGTTTTTGATAATTTGATTTTTAAGGTATCTTAATATATTTATGAAATCTTTCTGGGAGTCTAGAACTCAGATTTGAAATGGTTTAAGATGTGTTCATGTTAATACATGTTATGAAATCTTTCTGAGAGTATAGAACTCAGATATGAAATGGCTTAAGATGTGTTCATGTTTGAGGTAGAGTGAATCATCACATCATGAAAGTAAATATTATCAATCTTAAAACTATAAAAACCTTAAAAATATAGGGTTAAAATAAAATGACAGAATGATACAGATTAGACATGAAGTTTTATTCTCTAGGATCTTATCTTTAAACTTTAAGATGGAGACCAGGAAATGAGCACCTGAACTGGGAATTAGTTGGACTTTTAAGCAAAAACTCCGAGTAGAGAAAATCATTAATCCTCTTTGTGACCTAAATATGAATGTTGCATTGCTTCTCAAAGATTATCAACTTTGTATATTGCTATCTGAATTTCTGTTATTTCTGGATGGTCTGCTAACATCCAGCTCTTTGTCCTCCTAGATTTGTACTGACCATAGGGAGAGATACCTTGGAGTCTTAATTTCTAACTAAGGAGGCAAGTTGACCAATAGGAAGCCTGAGTATCCTACAAAGAAATCAATCTTTTACCAGGGTATAGCTTTTAGCAATTATTATACTTTCATTGCATGGTGCTGGTTTGGGGAGCTCTTAGGGATTAATCAAGCTTTTGGTTCCCATATAAGGGATGGAAGTGGAAAATTCTATTCTGATATTAACGGTTTGAAATATTATTCTATTGGATAACATTTGGGAAAATAAGATACATTGGTAACTGAGTTCAATTTCTAGCTCCCATCTAAATGAAATGAAAATCCCTAAATCTGAATTACTCCCTTTTTTGGTTTGTGTTTTAGATTTAATTGTATAAACTTAGCTAATTTAAAATTAAAAAGCATTAGCACATTATCATTTAATTTAGACTGTCTTTAGAAATCAGTTTGTACATTGGGTTTAAACTAAGAGACTTAAAGATACATATCTACAGGAAGCTTTTTGAAGTAAGCCACCTTGCTAACAACCAGAGTTGGTTTGATTTCAGAAAGAAGATTTAGCTCTGAAAGGGGGAAAAAATGGAGTAGGACTATGTATTAATTGCTATTTCAGGTTAAATAACTATATATTAGATAATTATATTATATGGATTGATTTTTCTGTGCAAGGTAATCTAAAAATGTATTAAAGTGAAATGCATAATTGAGATTTTGAGTGTCTTAAATGTTCCAGTATTTAGAAATACAGGTAAAATGTAACAGCTAGAATTATTAATAAAAGACAGATTCTCTCATAAAGTAAACATCTGGGAATTTAAAATTGTGCTTTTGACCACCGGCAGAATAAATCTCTCAAGGAATACTTATATATTATTGCTTACCATAACTCCTCTGTGGCTAAAAAAATAAATGTATCTGACCCTCTTAGGTTTTCTTTGACCAGTCTTAATTGGCTTGATCTCAAAGGATTTGAAAATAGTCTAGTTTCTTCAGGGTGGTCAGAGACAGCACTTGTGCATTTCTACAGTAGTGTAGACCACTGAGAACTGCAACTCTTTGAACTAGTACAACTCCTCTAGTCCTTAATTGCCTCATCTCCGCTCTCCGAGTTACCTCCTCCATCAAAGTATGTGAACTGAGTTACTGGAGTTATTTTATTTAAGTTTTTTAATATGGGAAATGTAGCAATGTGGCTAAAGATAATATAATAGGTAATTTTTTGTGATAAGAGTAATTTAATAGGGTATATTTCTCATACCTCTGTAGAAAGGTTGATCATTAGGGAAAAGTGTGGAGAAGTATTTTTCTGTAAAAATTTTTTGTATGTAAGTGAATTAATAGTTGTATTTGTTAAAAATATAACAATTATGAGGCAGGTAGGTGGCACAGTGGATAGAGCACTGGCCCTCAAGTCAGGAGGACCTGAGTTCAAATGCAACTTCAGACACTTAATAATTACCTAGCTGTGTGACCTTGGGTAAGTCACTTAACCCCATTGTCTTGCAAAAAAATAATAGTTACTATAAGTTTTTATAAACTATTGTGCTGGTCAAAGGTTGTTTTTCTTAGCTGTTATGAGGAATGGAATGTGTCCTCTTTAGATTGTGAAAGGAAATTTTGTCCTGCCCTCTTTAACCCCTTTATTAATTGATTGATCGATTTTATTATAATCTTACATGGTAGTGGGGTTAAGTGACTTGCCCAAGGTCACACAGGTAGATAATTACTAAGTGAAAGGAAATTTTGTCCTGTCCTCTTTAATACCTTTATTAATTGATTGATTTTTTTATTTTTTTTTATTTTTTTGGTTTTTGGCAAGGCAGTGGGGTTAAGTGACTTGACCAAGATCACACAGGTAGGAAATTATTAAATGTCTGAGGCTGAATTTGAACTCAGGTACTCCTGACTACAAGGCCAGTGCTCTATCCACTGCCCCACCTAGCCACGCTCCCTTTTATTAATTGAAAAGAAAATCTTGTCTGACTTTCCTTAAATCAAGAAAGAATTGAGTCCACCTTTAGATTTCAAAAACAAATAGTCAACCTGTCTCCTGGTACTTAAACTCAAAATATGCTAACTCCCTCAAGGAAAATAGCATTGGAGTAGAACGGCGCTCTGAGATCCAGTAATAAATGATCTCCTGGCAAGTTTAAAGCTCTTGTCTACCCTTGTTATATATATTCTGTTCCCTTTTCCTTGATGCTATATAGATTTTCTGATCTTCCTCAATGTGAGGAGATCATTTTCTAAGATGGCCTCCATTACCTAATAGTGTTGGGTAAATACCAGAGAAATAAAACTTCATGTCTAATTTATTTTTCTTTATTGTTGGTGTCATATTTTAACTTCTGTTTTATGGTTCAGATTTTAGGTTAGATGCTCAGTTTTGATTAGTGAAATCAGGCAACCCTGTATTTTAATTGTGTTGCTGTTTTGATGGAGATTTTGTTTTGATTCAGCTGAAATTAATTGTTAATAACTGACCTACTGATCTCAGTGAACACGACTCAAAACAACTTTGAATTCCTTTTTTTTAAAAATATTTATTTATTCTCTTTTTGTACAAATAATTTTTTTATACATATAGAGAATTCCTTTTTTTTTTTATCATGACTATTGTAATGAAGTGAGACTGAATATATCTGTGAAGTTTTGTTTTCCTAGGTCTTGTTTCTGCTTATACCTCTCATAGAAAAATATTTCTATTTTTCAAGGGAGTAAAAGTAGGAACTTACTATTTGTGAAACATTTTATTAAGTAAAAGCATCTAAATTATTGTCAGTAGAAAGTATTTTGCTGTTTTTGATCTGAATTTGTTGCCATTTCCATGGTATAAATAAGAATCATTTATGTGTTGATCACCAGTGTATAATTCAAATTCCTGAAGAATCTCAGTCTTCTTGAGAATGGTATGAGTATATTTAGTTCGAAGTAAATACATTTATAAAACAATATGTAAAGTCATTATGTTTATAAGATTAAAAGTTAAGAAAACCTTTATGTTTTGACTGCTGTTTTAAGAAATGAGATTTGAGTATAAAAACATTCTTAAATGAAATTCATGTGTCACCTTCCTTGGAAATCTGATTGTTTTTATGACTATTTTGTTACATTTGAAATTACTAATATGTCTATTTACAATTTTTATTTTTAAAAAGTCTGTTTCTAGATGCAATGGGGATAATTTTTCTTTAATCCCAAGTTTCTATTTAATTTTTAAGTATAGTCCTTATGTGCATCAATAATTTGTGAAGTTTTTCTATGATAATATATTATTGTTGCCATCTAAGATTATAGTAAACATGTGGCATAGTTTCATCCTATAGCCTCCACAAAGTTTACAGCTAAATTTCTATCTTGAGACTGAAAATTGACCTTTATCTGAGTCCTGAGTCTGTGTCTTGAAACCAATGCCTATGAGATGGCAACTCTATGGGGTTTGGATAAGGATATTGTGGATGACAAACTCATTGGGAAGGACTGGGAAAGCAATCGTTCAACAAGTTCTTGGGTTGGACTTTCCTAACTCGGTTCCTCAAAAATGACATTTGGAAATGTCTCACCCAGAAGATTTAAAATCTGGTTCAAGGCATTTGATCATCCATATAGGTTAACTGGGAATTGATATCTAAATGAAAAAGGAAAATTTTCTTTGTCCTTATGGTAAATTCTTGTAATCATGTTAGGTGATAAGTACAAAAAAATAGATTTATGGCTATCTAATTCTTATAGCCAGCTAGGCTGGTGCGTCTTGGCATCTGTCGACTGTTACATACTCCTGTGAGAATTAAGATCCTTTAGTTTTTCTTAATGCTTGGGGGATATTTAAGCAAGTATGATAAAGTTTTTGTGATATCAGGATAGCTATCATAACTATCTCAAGTTCTGTTTTAAGGAAAGGAATGTTGCTCAACTAAAAAAGTAAGATATGTGGTCTTTTAATTTTTTGTTGTTGTTGATTTTTTATAATTAATTCATTTATAGCTAAGATTTTTTTTCTCCTGCTTCTTTTTAAACATGGGCAATAGGGGCAGCTAGGTGGTGCAGTGGATAGAGCACTGGCCCTGGAGTCAGGAGTACCTGGGTTCAAATCCGGTATCAGACACTTAATAATGACCTGGCTGTATGGCCTTGGGCAAGCCACTTAACCCCATTGCCTTGCAAAAACCCTAAAAAATAAATCAGTATAACAGAAAGACATGTGACCTTATAATAATAACCAAATAAATAAAAATTAAAAAACATAAGCAATAAGTTAAATGTTTTTTATAAATCAACTACTAGATACACACTAATCCAAAAATGATTATCAAATGTGTATATTCTTTGTTATTATGGAAATTATTTTATTTTAGTGAAGCAGCATTTTCCAAAAGGGGGAAATACAATAATGCCAAGTATTTAAACTGAATCTTTTAAAACTGGATTGTATAAAACTGGTTTGATTCTCAAATTTCCTATTCATAATCAAGGTCTTTGTGTGTCAATTGCAAATCAAAGAGGTTCCAAAATCATAAATATTGACCTGATAAAGTTTTGTGTCAAAATATTTCTTTTTGCCAGAAAGGAAGATACCTACAAGTCACCCGAATGTATCTGGAAACGCCTCATCATTGACAGACTCCAGAGATACAGAAGGACATCAGATGTCTCCAGAAAAAAGAAGAAATGGACCAGAATTTTATGTTATTGTTTGCGTTCTCCATCTTGTAATTCTAATTTGTATGGGTTATTGAATCAAAGGGAACTGTCCCCTTTTGCTCTCTGTAACTTGTCCTTTTAACTCTGTAAATGCGTCATCCATCCTTGTGCCCCTCATAAACAATTGTCTGCCCATATCCTAGCAACTTTATTTCCAAGATAGATTTTTTCCCTCCAATATGGTCTCTATTTTTTCTGCTATACCCCTTTAGTTGATCTATAGCCGACATATTGACATCACCTTGGATCAAAATAGGGAAATGTTGAAGTGTGATGATAATAATGATAGTAATAAGTTTTTCACAACTATATACCTGCTCAACAGTTGATTTTCTTAAGTATTGTAAGGAATGGAACATGACTTCCTTCAGATTTTGAAAGGATTCTTTGTCCTGCCTTCCTTTTACTTCTTGATCCAGGAAAGAAGGCTTCCTCCTTTAGACAAGATAGCATTATGGAAGGATGATCTCCTGGTTGACCTCCGGGGATTTTTAACCTTTTGTTGAATCTTGTTATGTACATTCTGCTCCCCCTCCTCCCCTCAGCTCAACGTGGTCATTACCATACTGACCTCCAATTATGATTTGATCCAAAGGGAAATCCCAAAAAATAAATCTATTTGTCTAACCTATATTTTCCTTCATTTTATTTCAACCCTGCTTTTAATGTTTTCAGCTTTAGGGTTCACAAAGTATATGCATCACATGTGTGTTTATTTGCATAAATATATATGTCTACATGGATCTGTGTCTATGCATTTATAAGTGAATAGAAATGTGTTTTTGCATGTGTAATTGCATTGTACCACATGGTATGTGTCCACATATATGTAATATGTGTGCATGTTGGCATGTCATTTGTATATATGTTTATACAACATTACTATGGAGAGTGCAATACAATGGGCTGGGCATGTTAGAATGTCAGACATACGCTTGCCAAAAAACACAACTAGTTTATGGAGAACTCATACAGGACAAGAGCTCACAAGGGGGTCAGAAGATGGGATATGACTGAGACACCCTGAAGGTCTCACTGAAGAACTTTAGCATTGATTGTGCAGTGGGCCCGCCCAGCATGGTGTGCCCTCATCAGTGAGAGGGCCGTGCTCTATGAGGAAGAATTGAAGCAGCTCAAAGGAAACATGGCATCCCTAAGTTTAGAGTACTCACCCCAGGGATTCACATGGACTAGTTGAGCCCAACCTGTGGTAGAGTGTTCCGAGCTCGTGTTGGTCTGATCAGACACACACTGCCATTTGTCTCATACATAGGATGCTATTTTGGTCTTCTTTGATAATGAAGGACAAGAACCAATCAAGATTTTATATGTAAATATATAAAATATACACACATTCTATATAAATTACATATAAATATACACATATAGACATGTATATAAAACATACATGCACATCTATAGTGTTCATGTGCATGGGTATCTCAGTGTGTAAATACTTTGTCTTCATATCCCTACTTCAAATTTACTACTTTCATTTTGAGGCTTCTCGGTGAGGTTGGGCCAGCCTCTCTCTCTCTCTGTCTCTCTCTGTCTCTGTTTCTCTGTTTCTCTGTGTCTCTGTGTCTCTCTGTCTCTGTGTCTTCTGTGTCTCTGTCTCTGTTTCTCTGTCTCTGTCTCTGTTTCTCTGTCTCTGTCTCTGTCTCTGTCTCTCTCTTTCTCTCTCTCTTTCCCCTCTCTTTTTCTCTCCTTCCACCCCAATGAACTAATAAACTTTACAAACTATTTTAGATTTGAGGGCTCATTCTTAGGAGCAACAATATAATGACAGAAGTGATCCTTGTGATCACTCACTGTAAACCTTAGGACTCTGAGACTATGGAGCCAAACTAGTTTCTGATTTAAGATTGAGCATAGGAGAGACTGACCAATGTAGGATTATGTCAAAGGCCCCTTGGGCTGAAGTAAAATATAGTTAAGGCACTGACTTAAATAATCAAAAGCTTGGCCTTAGTCTAGGAAAGACCCAGGCAGAATGAGAATTAAACAGATTGCTTTAATCTATAAATAAGTGATCCCCTTGACTTGGTCAATCTAACACTTGGCTTGTAGATAGTAAAAAAAAAAAGGAAAAAAATACCCAAATTAAGACTGGAAGACTTTTGTTAGAGCTTTCTTCTTCTTCTTCTTCTTCTTCTTCTTCTTCTTCTTCTTCTTCTTCTTCTTCTTCTTCTTCTTCTTCTTCTTCTATTTTTCCTCAACCTTTCTGAGATATAAAATTTGTCATTGACCAGTAGCCACCTAGATGTCTTGGTTAACACGGGCTTTAGTTCTACACTCATTTACTTACCATGAAACTAGGTTCGTAAAAGGAAATTTGTCCATGGCAGGCAGTGAGATGACCTTTGGCAGGTGTTTGTATTTCAAAAGTTATATAGCTTTCACTGTCTGGTTTACCTTGGAGAATTTGAGGGAAATCCTTCACATCACCAATAAAGACTGTTGTAAACCAGTACAGAAAGGGAGCTTAGAAAGTTAGGGAAGATTCCAATTATCCATAATATTGAGCGGGGAATTATTCTCACTCACTTTTGTTTAGACTTTCAGCAGTAGATAGGAGGAGACCTGAGAAATTCTTTCTCTCTGCCTTCGTATCAATGATAGGTTAGAGAGTGTAGAGGTAAAGGAAAGCAATAAAAAAGAAGGATAAATTTTCCCTGATTTGTAGGAATTTATCAAATTATAAACTAATTTGAGACTAAATTTTTACCTGAAATATTAAGCACAAACAGTACACATTTCTCTCCCCTTCTTAGGGGAGAATGGGGTAATAGAAGGTGATTTTACCTATTAGAGAATAAGAAGAACTGAGATTAGTTTGAAATTATTGAAAAGAATTAAGTGTTTAGTTAATTTATTGGAACCAATATGGGAGTCAAAATGCAAGGAGTCACTTGAGTTCTTCCAAATTTGCTCTAAAAAACTTTAAATAATGTCTCAAAAGGAATTAAAAATTTACAAAAGGAGGGGGTGGCTAGGTGATGTAGTAGATAGAGCACTGGCCCTGGAGTCAGGAGTACCTGAGTTCAAATCTAGCCTCAGACACTTAGTAATTACCTAGCTGTGTGGCCTTGGGCAAGCCACTTAACCCCATTGCCTTGCCAAAAAAACCTAAAGAAAAATTTACAAAAGGAAAGAGTGGAAATAAATTTCCGACCCAAGACAACTTAGAAGGTCAAAAGGAAAGGATTGTCATAAAAGTATGAGAGTGGAGCATATTGTAGCACAGGCTGGAGCAGCTCAGGACCACTGAGTGATAACCGAGTCAATGTGAGCAGCAGAAGATTTTGGAGCTCTCAGTTCACAGATGAAAAAGAGATTGGTTAAATGTCAAAAGAAGATTACAAGTATCATTTGCTGCCATTGAATGAAGGACTCTTGCATTACCCAAATGTGGATCTGAGGGCAGATCTGTGTCATAGTCTCGGAAAAGAGAAGGACTAGAAAACCAGGGCTTGATATCATAAAAGAACAGGGACCCTGGTAATATTTCTAGGGTTGAAAAATAATGCTTGCAGTTTTTCAAAAAGTGAAGCAAAGGCTAGGAAAGCAAAGGCCATCTCTTCTTAGATCATACAACCTTAAAAGAACAGAAAACTTACAGAACTAACTCTGAGGATAGTGAGGACCTGAAACTTGGGACAGTGCAAATTTCACTCAAAGTTAGAAGTCAAAACACTAACTGGGAAAATGGGCAAATATACAATGAAAGAAACTGACCATAGAAAGTTATCATAGTGACATGGAAGAGTCAAAACATAAACTCAGAAGAAAGCAACAAAAATGATAACTGCCATATTGAAAGCCTCAAAGAGAAATATAAATTGATTTTAGATGCAAAAATAATTCCTGGATGAGTTTGAAAAGAATCTTAAAATCACATAAGAGAGGTAGAATCTAAATTGGGAAAAGAAAGGATTATAATGCAAGAAAATCATGGAAAAGAATCAACAGCTTGATAAAAGAGGCATAAAGTGTTATGAAGAAAATAATACCTTAAAAAACCAGAATTGGTCAAATGAAAAAGGAGAAGAATGCCTTAAAAAAGCAGAATTGGACAAAAGCAGAAAAAAGGTACAAAAATTCACTAAAGAAAAGGACTTCTTATAAAGTAGAGCCAAATAGAAAATGGTACAAAAGCTACCTGAGGAAAATAATTCCTGAAAAATTCAAATTGGGGCAAGTGAAAGCTAATGACTCCATGACTGAGTCATCAAAAGAGAAGAAAAAGTCAAAAGAAAAAAAATTAAAAGAAAATTTGAAATCATTCATTGGAAAATCAGTGGATCTGGGAAAAAGATCAAGGAAAGATAGTTTCAGAATTATTTTATTATCTAAAAGCCATGATGAAAAAAAGAAAGCATTCAAACATTCTACTTTTTTAATTTTAATTTTTTCCAATTACTCATAAGATAGTTTTCAACATTCATTTAAAATTTTTAAATGCCTTTCTTTCTTTCTTTCTTTCTTTCTTTCTTTCTTTCTTTCTTATTTATTTATTTCTTTTTCCAACTACATGCAACATTTACTTTTTTTTAAAGTTTTTTGCAAGACAATGAGGTTAAGTGGCTTGCCCAAGGCCACACAGCTAATTATTAAGTGTCTGAGGCCAGATTTGAACTTAGTTTCTCCTGACTCCAGGGCCATTGCTCTATCCACTGCGCCACCTAGCAGCCCCTTCAACATTTACTTTTGTAACATTTTGAGTTTCACACTTTTCTTGCTCACTCCCTTTCCTCCTTTGTCCCTTTGACATTGAGTATAGATATTATACATGTAAAGTGTTAAACATTTTCATATTAGTCATGTTGTGAAAGAAGAATCAGAACAGAAGGGGAAAGAACACTATAAGAATGAAAAAATATAAAACATAAAAGAAATTTAAAAAATTGAAAATAGTATGCTTTGGTTTACATTCAAACTTCATAGTTGCTTTTCTGAATGTGGATGGTATTTTGTATCACAAGTCCATTAGAATTGTCTATGAGCGCTGTTTTGCTGAGACCGAACTCTATCATGGTAAATCACTACACAATATTGTTGTTCAGGTCTATATTGTGAGGATGAACAGGTTGAAAGGAGAGAAAATAGAATAAACTAGAAGGAAAATAGGATGAAGCAATATACAATTAGTAATCACCACTGTGTAAAAGTTTCTTTTATAAAGACTTCCTTTGGGAATGAATTGAGTAAAATTTATACAAAGGAGAGTCATCCCTTAGATAATAAATAGTCAAAGGATAAGAAGGGAAGAAATCAAACCTCTCCAGAGTTAATATGAAAAATACTCTAAGAAAGTATTGATTAAAGAAATGCAAATTAAAATAAATCTGAGGTACCACCTCCCACCTATCAGCTAGGATAATATAACTAAAACACTATGACAATTGAGACAGTGATGCATTGCTAGTAGAATTGTGAACTGATTCAACCATTCTGGAGGGCAATGTGGAACTCTACCCAAAGGGCTATAAAACTATGCTTACTCTCACCCAGAAATGCTGCTACTAGACCTGCATTCCAAAGAGACAAAAAAGGAAAAATGTACACAAATAGTAATAAGAGCCTTTTTTTAGTGGCCAGTAACTAGAAATTAAGGGAATGCCCATCAGTAGGCCGATGATTGAACATATTGTGATAGTTTGTGATTGATACTATTGTACTATAAGAAAGCAAGATGCTCTCTGAATAAATCTAGAAAGACTCACATATACTGATGTAGTACCAGATGAACAGACAGTATCAGCAATATTACAGATTGATCAACAGTGAATGACTGAGCTAATCTCAGGGATACAATGATTCAAGACAATTCCTGAAGGAATTATTGAAAAAATGCCATCTCTCCACAAAGAAAAAACTGAAAATATTTGAATGAAGATCAAAGTATGCTTTTTTTAAAGCTATCTTTACTTTCTTTTTTCCTTTATTTTGTTAACAGTGTGACTACTATGGATATGTTTTACCTGACATATATATATATATATATATATATATATATATATATATATATATATATATATCCTAAATCAAACTTCTTGCCTTCCCAGTGAGGGAGGGAAAGAAAGAGGGAGAGGAATTTTGAAACAATTTTAAGAAAAGGTTAAAATGATTTTTAAATGTAATTGAGGAAAAAATAAAAAAAAATTAAATATATATTTTTAAAAATTAGTATCTGTTAAATAAGGTTAAAATTGTGCAATATAGGGGCAGCTAGGTGGTGCAGTGGATAAAGCCCTGGAGTCAGGAGTACCTGAGTTCAAATCCGACCTGAGACTAATAATTAGCTAGCTGTGTGGTCTTGAGCAAGGTACTTAACCACATTGCCTTGCTAAAAAAAACCTCTAAAAACAAAACAAACAAAAAAATTGTGCAATATAGTAAATAAAAGGAAAACAATTGATAAGTAAATTTGTACAGAAAAGACCCAGTGAAATGTTAGACTAGAATATAATGGGAAATAAGAGGAAATGGATTTAGGCAAAGTGGGGAAGGTCAAGTGAAGTGTAATTAAATCAGAATGAAAAAGCAACAAACACATCAGTACTGAAGTTAGCAGATAAAGGCCAATGTAAGACCAGGGTTGGGGAGAGCAAAAAGGTTGAAGCAAGTAGAGATAAGGATGAAATATTAAAGGAAGATGTAGTGGACTTATTCTGACAATGTGAATGGAAGGTAATCACAAGTCTTTCAAATTTTGGAAAGAATTTTTGATCTCATTGAAATGAGGATAGGAGAAATTATATAGAGCAGACCTTATTACCAAATTCAGTCAGACATTATTTTATCAAGTTCTCATTTTTCTAAATGGTCACTAGAAATAAATTTTGAAACCTGGAATTATTTGAGTATAACCTACTAAAAGTCTGCATTTGAATGAATATTAGAAGGATGTGTCCCAATTCTTAAAGCTTCATGGGCTACAAAAAAAGGAGGTGGGAATGTGAGATTGCAGGTAATGACCCTTGGGAAAAATGAGATTTTGAATGTTATCATTTGTGTTTGTCAATTCAGATTTGATTTGTCTACTTTGTCCTGAAATTAAATCACAATGTGCTCTCCTTTATAATGATTTGTGTTTACCCATTAGGTTGTTGGTTAGTTCTCACCCATTTTTATATAAGAAGACCAAAATGACATCACTATGTTAGAAACAAGCTGAAGTGTGTTCTACTGTGGTTGGTCAGACCAATATGAGCTCTGAATGCTCTACCACAAATTGAGCACACATAGTCGATGTGAACACCTCAGATGAATTCTCTTAAGTTACATATATCATACTTCCTTTGAGCTGCTTCATAGAACACAGCCCCCTCTCTGATGAGGGCACACCATGCTGGGCAGTCCTGTGCCAGTGTCTCCCATGAAGGACAATCAATTCCAAGGTTCTCAAGAGAGACTTTCAGGGTGTCCCTGTAGAACTTTTTCTGATATCCGTGTGAGTGTTTGCCCTGTGTGAGTTCTCCATAAAAGTCTTTTTGGAAAGGGGACATTTGGCATTCGACTAATCTGACCAGCTCATAATAGTTGCACTCTCTGTAGTAATGCTGGAATGTTTGGCAGTTGATTGAGAAAGGCCCTCTGTTTCTGGGATCTTCTCCTGCCAGGTGATCTTCAGAATCTGCCTAAGACAATTGAAATGGAAGTCATTCAATTTCCTGACATGGTGCTGGTAGACAGTCCAGGTTTCACAGGCATATAGCACAATGGCTCTGTAGACCTTCTGTTTCTCTCCCATGCTTTCTCTTGGAACCTCCCAAGTACTAAGCTAGCTCTGACAGTGTGAGTGTCAACGTCATTGTCAAGGTGTACTTCCCTGGAAAGGATACTGCCCAGGTAAGTGAACTTGTCTACACTACTCAAAACTTCTCCATTTGCTGGAATCAATGATTTCCTGAAGGATGGTGTGGTGCTGGCTGAAGGAGCACCTGCATTTTCTTGGTGTTCATTGTTAGATCAAAATGAGCACAAGCAGCAGAGAATTGATCCATCCTTTATTGTATTTCAGCTTCAGAGGCTGCATTGAGGGTACAATCATCTGCAAACAGAATATCCTACACCAATCCTCCCTTCACTTTGGTCTTGACTTGTAACCTTTTCTAGTTAAAGATTTTTACCATCAGTGCCATAACTGACCTTAAGGCCATGCTCTTTCTCATGACTGAAAACATCATGCTAAAAAGCATGGGAACAAGGACACAGCCTTGTTTCACTCCATTGGTGACTGGAAAATCTGGAAAACATTGTCCACTATCCAGAACCAGGGCATACATGCTATCATGAGATTGATGTAAAATACTGATGAACTTCTCTGGGCAACCAAATTTTGACATAATTTTCCATAAACTCTCATGACCCTTGGTCAGATCTACAAATGTTGTATACTGACCTCTGTTCTGCTCCTGGCATGTTTTTCCTGCAGTTGTCAGGCAGCAAACACTATATCAACCCTTTCTGAAATCAGAAGTCAGGGAGAATCTTGCCAGCAATGACTAAGAGAGAAATAGCCCTGTTATTGTCTATTCCCTTTATCTTTGTAGAGATGGACAATGGAGGCATCCTTGAATTTTAAGGGGATAACCTCTTCATGTTATATAACCTGGAAAATTTCAGTCATCTTTTGTATGAACATTATAAACCTTGACTGGAATAGAATCAGCACCAGATGCTTTGCCACTTGAAAGGAGCTTAATGGCATTCCAAATCTCTTCTTCAATAGGAACTTCAGCTAGGGACTGATTGACTTCAACTTGAGGAAAATGGCCAGTAGCTTCTGCATTGATTGACAATGGTTTGCTAAGAATGGAATGGAAGTATTCAGGATCTAGGATCTTGTCCCTATCATTTAAAATTATATCAGTAACTTCCCTTAGTCTGGATGCAGTTATATTATGAGTCGAACTAATAAGGAATCTGTTCCTAACTGTTAAGCATTTTACTTGCATTTTTGCTAAATTTGCTCAGACCTCAGCTGCTTTTATTTTTGTGGTTCCTTGAGACTTTTTACTTGGGTAGAGTCAAAAGATCTTATCAATCCTTTGAGACAAGCTGCAAAACAATGATGTGGTTTGATGAGGAAGAGTCCACCTCCGGCCAAAGTGAGAGAACCAACATGTTTGCTTACAATAAAGCTATGTTTTATCTGAGAAATTGTTTTGTCATAACTTTGAAAAGTTATAATAATATGTATTGAAAGTTACACAACTAATGCTTAAGGGAATAATTTATGAGTAAGCAAGCAATAGATAGCAGAGTGACATGTAAAATGAATGATTTCAATCACATTAAATTAAAAAAAGATTTTGTACAAATAAAAAACAATGTAGCCAAGATCAGAAGGAAAGAAAAAAAATTATTCTTTATAGACAGATTCTCAGAGAAATGTCTCCTAGCCCTTAGAAAAGAAGAATGTAGACATTTATCAAGTTACATTCTCCCTGAAGTCTCTGAAGGTTCAGGACTTGAGGAACTATTGCTGCTTTGACTATGAGATCTCAAACCCACAGGTCAAGTATAAACCCAATGAGGTCCTAGAGAAATGAATGACATGTGAGAGAGAGCAGGTCCAGGACCAGGGACCAGAGCAGGCATTGAAATCTTGGTGTGAGACAAAGGACAGTTTTGGACTGGTTAGAATGAGGTGCCCTTTATTAGGAGCACCATGAGAGGAAAGAGGGGGCCACATGTGGAGGGGCTGCCTTGGCCAATGGTAAATGAGCTAGGATGGAGGCAATAGCAAATGCTTTACTTCCAGAAAGTAAGGAAGTTCCAGAGTCTGCTTCCTCCAGGGGGTATCTATCCCCCTGCCCCCAAGCCTTTGGTATCATGGTAAGGCAGCCATAGGAGCATGCTGAATTCTATGGACCTCATTCTTTTTTTTTTTTTAACAAAGATTTCATTTATTTTGAGTTTTACAATTTTCCCCCTAATCTTGCTTCCCCCCAACCCCACAGAAGTCAGTCTGTTAGTCTTTACTTGTTTCCATGGTGCACATTGATCTAAGTTGAATGTGATGACAGAGAAATTATATCCTTAAGGAAGAAAAATAAAGTAGAAGAGATAGCAAAATTACAAAAGATAACTTTTTTCCCTCCTAAATTAAAGGTAATAGTCTTTGGTCTTTGTTCAAGCTCCAACAATTCTTTCTCTGAATACAGATGATATTCTCCATCACAGATAGCCCCAAGTTTTCCCTGGTTGTTGCACTGATGGGATGAGTGAGTCCATCAAGGTTGATCAGTCCGTCCCCCCCCATGTTGCTGTTAGGGTGTACAATGTTTTTCTGGTTCTGCTCATCTTGCTCAGCATCAGTTTATGTAAATCCTTCCAGGCTTCCATGAATTCCATCCCTCCTGGTTTCTAATAGAACAACAGTCTTCCAAGACATACATATACCACAGTTTGTTAAGCCATTCCCCAATTGAAGGACGTTCACTTAATTTCCAATTCTTTGCCACCACAAACAGGGCTGCTATGAATATTTTTGTACAAGTGATGTTTTTACCCCTTTTCCATAATCTCTTCAGGGTATAGAACCATTAGTGGTATTGCTGGATCAAAGGGTTTTTGTTACAAATTGCTCTCCAGAAAGGTTGCATAAGTTCACAGCTCCACCAACAATGTAATTAGTGTTCTAGATTTCCCACATCCCTTCCAACATTGATCATTGTCCTTTCTGGTAATATTGACTAGTCTGAGAGGTGTGAGGTGGTACCTCAGAGATGTTTTAATTTGAATTTATCTAATAAGTAATGATTTAGAGCAATTTTTTCATATGACTATGGATTGCTTTGATTTCCTCATCTGTAAATTGTCTTTGCATATCCTTTGACCATTTGTCAATTGGCTTGTTTCTTTGAAAATTTGACTCAGTTCTCTGTATATTTTAGAAATGAGTCCTTCATCAGAAATACTTGTTGGAAAAATTGTTTCCCAATTTACTACATTTCTTTTGATCTTGGTTACAGTGGCTTTGTCTGTGCAAAAGCTTTTTTATTTAATGTAATCAAAGTCATCTAGTTTGTTTCTAATGATACTCTCTAACTCTTCCTTAGTCATAAACTGCTTCCCTGTCCATAGATCTGGAGCAAACTACTCCTTGATCTTATAGTTTGCTTATAATATTCTTTTTTATGTCTAAATCTTGGATCCATTTTGATCTTATCTTGGTATAGGGTGTGAGGTGTTGGTCTAATCTCAGTTTCTTCATGGACCTCATTCTTACTCTGCAGAGGACTTGCCAGGTGCCACCATTGAGAACTTCCTATTTAAAACGTGGGAACTGAGTCTGGAGGATGGGACAGTTGGGTTACTTTTATCTCTGATTCTCTGTTCAGGATTAAAATAGGGAGGGAACTGAATGATTAGTCAGTGAAGTTCTTCCATGTCCCTAGTATAAACAGAACAAAAATAGTAAAACAAGTCAGGGGTATGGTGACCTTGTAGTAAAACACTCTTATAATTGAGAATCTAGCCAGTCCCTGATAAGGAGGGGAATATTTACTAGGCATTTGGCCAGTCCTGTAAATGTACCCCCTTTCCCCAATTATCTGGAGAAGAAACAGCTCTCCTGAAACTTGACCAGTATCAGTATGGATCTTCCAAGTCCAGAGTCCACTTGGCACCAAGCCTTCTTTGTTCAGAATCTTATAATTACACAAACCTTACTTGGGCCCCTTTGGAATCTCCCCCATGGAGAGGATGCTCTGTATGGGACCCTTCTGATAGGGACTGTGAAAGAGGTTTGTTGAAAAACAGGGTTCTCCAGTCAGAGCGTCCTAGATCCTGTTTGATTGTCTGATTGGTAAAAACTTTCTCTCTCTTTTAATTATCTTTGGTAATATTTCCTCTATTTCATTATCCTAATTGTAACTGTTATTCTTACAGTTCTCTCAGGAATCATTAGATATTGTTATTGCAAGCTTTCTTTGACTTTACTTTTGTATAATAATGATAATGATAATAATAATCATCATCATCATCATCATCTACCTTGTGTTCCCCCCCCCCTTTCTTTAGGCTTTTGCAAGGCAAATGGGGTTAAGTGGCTTGCCCAAGGTCACACAGCTAGATAATTATTAAGTGTCTGAGGCCATATTTGAACTCAGGTGCTCCTGACTCCAAGGCCAGTGCTCTATCCATTGCCCCACCTAGCCGCCCTGTTTTTCCCCTTTTGGGGTATCTTACTGTGGGTGTGAACACGAGCCAAAACCGTTAATGAGACAGGAACTCAAGCAGAATAGAAAAAAGAAAAAAACCTTAGATTTTCTAAGGTTAGAGTTAAGGTCTCCATGAGAGGAGAAAGGAAGAGAGGGCCCATGCTAGACACAAAAGAGGCAAGGGGAATCTATCCTAGACTAATATAGCTCCTTACTTTCTAGGAGAGGACTTTGTGAACTCTGGGTTCTGAGCTCTGGACTTTCAACTACAGCCATCCTTCTTAAGTCCTTTCTCTCAGTTTGGCCAGCTACATGGTGGCCTCAGGGTGTAACGTGACCCTCCTGTGACAGGGGTCATCCTGAGGTGTGAGGTTTGCTCTATACAAAGATGGAGTTGAGACCCCCATGGGTACCTGTGAGCTGACTCAAGATGGAGTGGAATTTCCTTTGATTCATAGGAGGATCAAATAGACTGGAAAGTTTAGGTGCTGTTGTCTCCTTGAGGTGGACAGCCCTGTCTTGGCCCTACCCAGAGATTTCCTAGAACTTACAAGGTGAGGGGGCAGATAATTTAATTTCTCCCTTGCCTGGTTATTTGTTAGGGGCAGGGGGAAAGGAAATGAGGTTGGAGGGAAGGGTGTGTGTGTGTGTGTGTGTGTGTGTGTGTGTGTGTGTGTGTGTGTGTGTGAGAGAGAGAGAGAGAGAGACAGAGAGACAGAGAGACAGAGAGAGACAGAGAGAGACAGAGAGAGACAGAGACAGAGGGAGAGAGAAAAGCATTTAGTTTTTATTAGATACTAAGCATTGAGTACAGAGATGATAAAAGATGATAAAAAGAAAGTCCCTACTCTCAGGGAACTGATTTAGTAATAAGTGAAAATGGCATATAAGTTATATTCATATGTGTTTATATGTATAAACACATGTATATATGTGTGTCCTTCTTATTGTAAAGATTGATTGATTGATGTCCTTCAGAATCAAAGAAGACCATGGCATCAAACGAATGATGGCAACTATACTCTCCATGACTGAAGTTCACTGGATGCCCAGAACCATGCTGCTTTCAAGGCACTGGTGCCTTTCTTGGAGCAAACCCATTCCAGCAAAGCCATTCACCAAGAAAAGAAAACTTTCTCCTGGACTTTTACCTGCTGCTCTGGAATTGGTCTCCTGGGAAGAGGTCACAGAGGATGGAGGCATCTCCAGGGTGACAAGGTTGCTGACTGTGGGGTAGAGAAGTCCTCTGAGGTGACAGTTAAATATGAGCAGATGAAGAAGAACTCACATAACTGAGGGCAAAATCTCCTCACCTGGCTGGGTCCAGACCTAGCTCATATAAAAGACTGTGGGAGGGATTGGTCATGTTGGGCAGGGGAATGTTTGTAGGATGGGCAAAAGGATAAGGGGAAGAATCATGGGTTCATTGGAGTCTGAGAACTAACCCACACTTACCACCCCTGCCCAACTCAGTGTGCAGAAATTCCCCATCTCCATTGGTCACCCTTTCATCTTCTTCCTTCTTCTTGTCTTGACTTTTTTTGGCAATTGTCACACCTAGTGATGTTTGGAGGTTGAAGACTGAACTCCATAGGTTGTAGGCAACTACTATCTACTGATAATGGGCTGAAGCTTGGGGCTTCTCCACACTAGTGAACTCTAGATTCTCTGCTTTGAAGTTCTATGATCCTAACTATTGTTTCTCTCTCTCTCTCTCTCCTCTCTCCTCTCTCCTCTCTCCTCTCTCCTCTCTCTTTCCTCTCCTCCTTACATGTAAAGTTATATAGCAGGGAGGGATACAATTCACTTTCTCAATTGCCTTGGCCTCTACACTAAACAGAGACTCTTACAGGGAGAGGATGATTAAGTTTGACCCTAGAGCAATACCCTTTCCTTCATCTTCTCTCCTCCTTACTCCCTCCCAGGCTTCCTGTGTCATCTTTAGCATATCTCTATCCTCCCCTTAACTTGGACCATTGCAAGAGTAGTAAGTTGGTAGGGATCAGTGTTATGTGACAGTGGAAGAGATGATATCAGGAGCTTAGAAATTAAGAGAATCTTTCCTCCAATTTAGGCACAGAGTTGTTCAAGTGAAAACAGATTGAGGCATCTCAATGTTAATTCTCAACCCAGAGAATCCTGTCTCAGCTTTGGTCTCAACATTCTCATTGCCTCTCCCTCCACTCTAAACCCATGTGCTTTGCCTCTTGGTTTGTTTGTTTCTTTTTTCTTCTGCTTTTTTAAAATTTTTTTTTGCAAGGCAATGGGGTTAAGTGACTTGCCTAAGGTCACACGCTAGGTAATTATTAAGTGTTTGAGGCTGGATTTGAACTCAGGTCCTCCTGATTCCAAGGCTGGTGCTCTATCCACTGTGCCACCTAGTTTGTTTCTTTTTTTAAACAACTAAATATTTATATTTCCTCTTTACTTTCTCATTTATTTTTTATTAGATTTTTTCCCAACGCAATGGGGTTAAGTGGCTTGCCCAGGGCCACACAGCTAGGTAATTATTAAGTGTCTGAGACCTGATTTGAACCCAGGTACTCCTGACTCCAAGGCTGGTGCTCTATTCACTGTGCCACCTAGCCGCCCCCTCTTTACTTTCTCCTAATAGTGCTTGACCACTCAATCTCATAAATATCCTTTGGATATCCAAGTTTGAAGCTGAGAAAATGTAACGAGTCTTTTATTAGATGTTATGTTATTATTTTAATTATTACAATACAAGATATTACCCATTCTGAACATTTTGGTTCCTGATGAGTATGTGAAGAAAAAAGGATGTAGATAAAGGAATAAGGGTTGAAACATCTCAAATATCTTTACTAGAGTGGGCTGGTGGGATTGCCCATAATGCATTCTCACCCCATTTTACTCACCTTTTTTTTTGCAAAACACAAAATCTATACTTATATCCAGATCTAACATACCTTGACTAAACTGAAATATAGCATCAACTAAGTAATGTCTACTGCCTGACAAAATTAAGTTTTAATAATTAAAATAAATTTAAAAAAATTTTATTTTATTTTTTTTAGGTTTTTGCAAGGCTAATAGGGTTAAGTGGCTTGCCCAAGGCCACATGGCTAGGTAATCATTAAGTGTCTGAGGCTGGATTTGAACTCAGGTACTCCAGACTCCAGGGCTGGCACTCTATCCACTTTGCCACCTAGCCACCCAACAATTAAAATAAATTAAAATGAAAAGTGATAAATATAAACAAAACTTGAATAAATTGGACTTCAATATAAACCATTATTATAATAAAGGGAAAAAATGTAAAATCAGTAGTATTCCAGTAGATAGGCAAGAAAAGTATTTTGAAGTATAAAGCTGTGAAGTTATTGACGTTTGTTTTGCATTTAAGAGGTGGTAAAAAAGGAAAGTTCCGAAAACCCCTAGAATTTGCAGCATAGCGTGAATGGATATTTTTCAAATAGATTTGGTATTTTTTATAAGTTTAAATTTCAGCCCTCTTTCACACACCCTCTTAACAACTGAATACCTTTATGGAATGCATTGTATAAGACTCAGTAAATTAAGAAAATATTTGGCCAACCACCTTCTGAATATGTTCATTTTAAAAAACAAACAATAAAAAAGTGCAGAACTAGGAAAGCCGAATCCAGATTAGGTTTAATAGCTTGGTTTACAAACAGGAAAAATACTTCATTACAATGCCAGGTGACAAATATCCATCAAGTTACCTTTAACACAGGAGTTAAAACATATATCAAGGATGCCTTTCATTGCATAATAAAAATAAGAATATTTCTAGGTTTTGCTTTTTTAAAAAAGGGCAGGATAAAAATAAATTTAGTGCAAAATAATTTGAAACAGTTTCTTATTAAAATATAACATGGAAGCCAAAACCATGTAAATGCAAAAATAATAAATTTTTAGCTATGAACCACAAGTAGAGGTAACTATGTAGTAAAAGTTAAAATATCTAATAAGTCAGTCTTGTTTATTTATTTCCCTTTTTCTTCATTGATTTCCTTCACCAGTTTTTCCTATGCCTGGATTTGATCCACCACTTCTTTCCCAGAGAAACTAAGACTGAGATAACTCAATTTTCTTTTCTATTAGAAACCAGGAGGGATGGAAATTCAGGGAAACCTAGAGGGATTTGCATGAACTGATGCTGAGTGAGATGAGCAGAACCAGAAAAACATTGTATACCCCAACTGTAACATGAGGGTGATGATCAATCTTGATGGACATGCACATTCCATCAGTGCAACATTCAGGCACAATTTTGGGGTATCTTCGATGGAGAATACCATCTGTATCCAGAGAAAGAATTGTGGAGTTTGAACAAAGACCAAAGACTATTACCTTCAATTAAAAAAAACTTATTTTATTATGTTATTCTGCTATATCTCATACAATATGTTCCTTCCTTAAGGATATGATTTCTCTCTCATCACATTCAACTTAGATCAATGTATACTAAGAGAATGATGAAAAGACTAGAAAACTGCCTTCTCTTGGGGGGGTAGGGAAGCAAGATGGTGAGGGAAATAATGTGATTCTTTTACAACATGATTACTATGGATTTATGTTTAACATAATTATGTATGTACAACCTATATTAGATTGCTTTCTGTCAGGGGAGGGAAAGGAGGAAGTGAGGGAGGGAGAAAAATGTGAAAATCCAAAATCTTGCAGAGTGACTATTGAAAACTATCTGTGCATATACTGGAAAAATAAATTATATATATATATATATATATTTATATATATATACACACATACACATATACATATGCTTACACTATATATATATGTATACACACACACACACACACACACATATATATATATGGTTTCTTTTGTCTCATCTGTTGGGTTTATCTAAGGTCAATGCCATATTAACCCATTAAGCTGACTGACAAATTGTTTCAATTTAAACAGAAATATGATGGTTTTTATTGATTATGCATTTTGTTGGTTTATGAACCTTTCCCTAACTCTCTTGTCAAATTGTTGAAGACAAAACACTGAATTAATCAGTGATTTCCACAACCTCTGCTTCTTTCCCCCTTCCTGAAAACTTCCTATGTATTACTTACATGTAAATATTGAACTCCTTGGGTGCTCCCTTTCTTATGGGAGCAGGATTCAGAAAAGATCAATTGAATATTGGTAACTTAGTTCCCAGGAATACTTTGTACCCAGAAGTTATCCCTAGTCTCTACTCGATTCTCTAAGTGAAAAAGAGCCTTTTTTTTTTGTTTTGAATGGAGTATGGTTCTGAGCAATTTGAATTTTTTCTCCGTAATATCATTGACCTCTTCTTTTTCCTCTTCTACTGGCTCCATGCCAAATGCTCCATGCCAAATGTTCGCCAATGAATGTCACTTTTTACTCTATTACTCTAGTTTTTAAAATGAGTTTTTATCGATGTTGTTTACTTTTTACAGTTCCAGTTTCCCACAACATCTGTGTATCTCCTCTCCAAGAGATCCATTCTATACAACAAATAGCATTTTTGCAAAGGAAAACAAAGAGAAAAAAAATCAACATAACTCGGCAATACAATGAAAAAAAATCTGAAAATATGTGCATTGATTAACAACTTTGGATCTTCTACCTCTCTGAAAAGGTGGGATGGAATGTCTTTCTTAAGCTTTCCTTCTTTTAAATCTTTATTATAGTTTATAATTTTTCAAGATTCATATTTAAAAATTGTACCTGTTTATGCGAAATTTCTTTCTATTTAACTATTTGGCTTAATTGATTTTTCTCTGCATCTGTTCCTATTTTGTACTTCTCTACATTTATTACAATCATCATTGTTATGTTCACAAAATTTTTTTTATCATTTCCTTATTGATGGACATCTCTTTGGTTTTTGACTCTCTTCTCCCACAATATTTTTATAACATTTTGGTACATATGGTGACTTTTTCTTTTCAGTGAATTACTTGGGCCATAAAAGCAGTAATGAAATCCCTAGGAAAAAAAGATATGGACATTTTTGTTTACTCTATTTGCATAATTCCAAATTGCTTTCCACAGTGGTTGTACTAATTCCCAGCTCCATTGATTTTTGCTATTACATACCCTCAAACACATGTATATGTCCATGCAAGTCATATATTTTTGTATATGGAATGCCATATATGAGAGAAATTTGAGGCAAAAATGCTTTTTTTCTCATTTGACCTCTTCCTTTTTTATCCTGGTTTCAATGAATTTGTGTAGAAGCTTTTTAGATTCTTTTTTTCTCTTTTTTTAAGGTTTTTTGCAAGGCAAATGGAGTTAAGTAGCTTGCCCAAGGCCACACAGCTAGGTAATTATTAAGTGTCTGAGGTTGGATTTGAACTCAGGTACTCCTGACTCCAGGGCTGGTGTTCTATCCACTGCATCTCCCAGAAGCCTTTTAATTTCATTTATTCAAAGTTAGCACTTTAATCTTTGTAATTGTTTCTATCCCTTATTTCCTGGTGCAGAATTTAACCAGCAAAGAAAATGTGGGAGAGAAAACAAGGGATACTGAGGCCTGGATAAAAGTATCCTGGCTTCCTAGCTCTCTCATCTGTTCTTGAGAGAGTTGACTGAGCACAAAAATTTCTAGAAAGTTGAGAAGTGGCGGGGGGGGGGGGTCAGTTGTGAATTAAAGGAGACATCAATCATTTGAACTTCTCTTTTAAGACTAAGCCTGGCTCAGGCCATGGAGGTGCACAATGGTGAGTCTTTTCCCAAATCTACCCCTCCCTTCCTTCTTAGTCTCAGTTTGTCATAGAGAGCAACCAGCAGGGCAATGGGAAGACCAGATAGAAGAATATGAGATCATTCTTGGAGAAGCCTGGGAAACTAGAGCTGAGGATTCCAGTAGACAGGGAGAAATCCCAGGGAATCTAAGCTTTACCTTCTCCCCAGCTTGGCTCCTCCATTGTCAAGGGTCATGAGTCAATAGAGAATGAAACTTGCAGCTATTGAAATCTGGAGATGTCTGAGAATTGAGAAATGTGACTAGGCAGGAAACCAATCCCCCTGTTGAAACCCTGGGATCTAGAGTCATGCAGGGAGTTAGGACTGGAGGATTTGATGGTCTTGTAGATGGTGGTGAAACATGATGGGAGAGGACAATTGAAAATCTCTTCCAATTGGCGTTCAGACTCATGCTAAAAACTGAGTCCTAGAAACTTGTATAGGAGGTAATAAGTTGACAACACCTATCAGGTTGAAAACTCAAGCGTGTGAAGATCCCAGGAAGGACCGCTAGGACTTCGTTCCTACTTTTGAATATTGGACTTAGAGTTGATATAATCAAAGAGTTTAAAGTCAATTGGACAAGGCAACGTGGATCATAATACATATATAGAAATATTTTAAAAATGCAATAAATATGTATTTATTTTGGGAAAGTCATTAATCACTGATGGAGGAGGGAACTGGAAAGACATAATGTAGGAGTCATCACATAAGCAGAGTTTTGAAGGAAAAGAGACATTTGAAGGAAAAGAGAGGTCTGATTGACATGGGAGTGCAGGTCAGGCACGGAGGACAGCTAAAGTCAACGAGTGGATGAGAAAGACGATATGAACATTGGTTTGGCTTGATGACCAAGTGTGAAGAAAGGAATAATATGCAGTAAGACTGTCATGTTGGATGGATGCTAGGTCAAGAAAGGTTTCCAAAGGCAATAAAAATGACATTTGACAGTTTAATTGAAAGGGAGTCATTGGAGTCTAATGAATAGGGGACTGATGACCTCAGACCTTCACTTCATGACTTTCGCATGTTGTGTGGAGGGTGGATTGAAAAAGAGAGAGGTTTGATGAAGGGAGAACAATGAAGAGATTATTACAATAAGCTCCAGTAAGAGGCAATGAAAGACTGAGTTTCAGTGGCCAATATGAGTGTGGAGAGGAGGGCACAGATGGAGGTGACCATGCCAAGATTTGTCAACTGATTAGACATATGCCAACTGAAAAAGAGTGAGGTGTAACATTGCTGCTTTGGAGAGCATCTCTAGCTCTGGTTGATTTCCTTCTTCCTTTCTACTTCCTCTGATCAGGGGCTCTAAAAAGCAAGTGATTGAACTTGGAAGTCAAGTCAGATTTGAGAAATGAAAACATCAGGGGCCCTGGAGGAAACCCTGGGAACTTCTCCATTCCTCTTTGGGAGTTGATGGGGACCTGAATTAAGACTTTGTTAATGGGTCAGTCAGGGGTTGGGATGTTGTAATTTGGCAACTAGGGAAGGGGTTCTCCCCAGAGTACCTCCATTGATCCCAAAGTGGCATTTGTTCTCCCTAGAGATTTATAAGATGATTTAATATTGGGGAAGAAACTAAGAGGTTATCTTTTTTTTCCCTTGTGTACTCTTTTCATCAAAAATGGGTAAGAACCATTGTTTGCTAATATCGAATACACAGATCTTCCCCAATACTTCCTGTTTATCTGTAGCTCAGATCTCAAGTTATTGGACAGTGCATGAAATAACTGGAAGGGAGGATGGTGTGGATACTAGCTCCCTCCCTCATCCATTTGCTCCCAGAATTGTTTTCTTGCCTCCTTAAGTGGATTGATCCATTATAAGACCCAGCATTAATTAAGGCACATGACTCAAGATCAACTAAAGGATTATTGCAAAGAAAAACTATGAAAAAAATAGAAATAATGTGGGAAGAAGAAACCTTAAGGAAATGGTGGAGTTGATCCAGTATTTATGACTAGTTCCAGCTCTTCATTAATCATATGACAGATCAAAACAATGATGTTCTCAGCACTATCTGACAATATGTCAGCTATCTGGGGAGTCTGTGGCAGAATGTCTGGTCTCTCAGTTGATCTCTCCATCAGCAACTTTAAAAGACATTTCCGACTTGAAGGGGACTTATACAGGTAATCCTCAAATAATAGCAGTTAGCATTTCTAAGGCAGTTTTAGTTTGGCAGAGAACTTTATTCATATTTTGGAGTTCCTTTCATTAAGGTCTCTTTCTTACATTGTTAGAAGCAAAAGAGCCCTGAGTAACCATTTGCTCTAATCTTTTCATTTAAGAGATGAGGAATCTGAGGCACAGAAAGAATAAGGGACTTTTACAAAGCCACACAGTTCATTCTGGGCAAAGTTGACACTTGAACCCATATCCTGATGCCTAACCCAGTGATCTTTCCCTCTTAGGATCTCTCTTTCTAAACCTTACCTCCAAACTCATCCAATTCCTGCAGAGGCCCCAGGGGGCCTCTATGACCTTCCTGGGTAACAGGTAAGAGGGGACCAGGTCTTGATAACAGAACAGGAATGGAATCATGGGTTATGAGAGGAAAGTATGGGAAGGGATCCCATGAAGGGCTGGTGTGAAATTCTGGGAGCCAGAGAAAGGCAGAGGGGGATATAGGAATGGGCAGCCTCCATCCACATTGCATGACTCACATTCGAGTTTCAAGGAATAGGAGTTTCAACACCTGCTTCTCTCTTGGGAAGGATCCCCTGGGAATGGGGCCATGAAGATAGTTCAGAAGAGATGAGGAAAAGGTTCTGGGAATCTTTCCCAGCATGCCCAGCTCCTCTGTCCCTCAGAGGGGATCTTGGACCTCTAATGTCTGTGCTTTTCTTTTCAGAGACCCTCCCCAAGCCCTTCTTCTCAGTCACACCCAGCCAGCTGGTGGTTTCAGGAGGGTATTGAGGGCCAATTTGAGGTATGAAATTTGCTCACTACAAGGAGGGAGAGGAAAGTTGTGTGGAGATCAGAGAATCCACCAAAGAGGGACCTGAGTTTACTTTGACCCATGTAACAGTGCAACCCCCCAAAGGATTGGGAAGGTGTTGTTAGACAGGAGAAACTGGGCAGGAGTTTTGGAGAGGAAAAGGGAAAAAAAATATTTGTGGACCTATCCTCACCTTCACCTTTCATTTCAATGTCTGGATATATAATGTGATCACACTCCACTATGCTTTCATTTTGTTTCTCCTCTTTCTTCTTTTTCTAGGTCATCAGGACATCCAAACTGGTGAGGTTGGGGATGATTGTCTCCTGAGATTGGAAAGAATTAATACTGGCGCGAAAGCTGGAGTCTCAATTTTCATATCCATGAAACCAGGAGCTTGACTTAGTTAATCTAAATTTTTAGATTCTTTCCACAGGAGTCTAACTGATATTGGATCTCTCTGTCTCTCTGTCTCTGTTTCTGTCTCTGTCTCTGACTCTGTCTCTCTGTCTTTGTCTCTGTCTGTCTGTCTCTTTCTCTTTTTCTCTCTGCTTATGTCTGTCTTTCTGTCTGTCTCTCTCACTAGTGACTTCATGTGAACAGATCCCCAGAAGGCAGAGAAACTGAGCTTCCTGATCTAATATTTTGATATGCTCTGAACCATCCACAGCAATCACATTGGCATCTGAACACGACTTTTTTCTTGTCTTCCACCCCCCATTCTGTTCTCTCTACAGAGTCCTCAAAATATCTCAAGAGTCTCAAAATATCAGCTTTCCCATAACCCTGGAGATCCCCTGAGTGGAGAGTTTTTTCTAATGTATTCTATCTTCTCAGTTTGTGGTTAAAGTATTTAAGTTTCCAAGCTTTAATTATTGCCCTTTGAAATGAATAATCTGAATAAATTTATTTAATTATAGACTGATTTAATTGCTTTACTGTCTAAAAGTCACAGTCATCCATAGCTATTGAAAACAACAATAGTTCTTTGTTTTTTTTAATGGTAGGAAAATGAGAAAGAAATTTGGCAGAAACTAGGTAGAGACCAACATCTTATACCAGATATCAAAATTTGCTCCAAATGAATACACAACTTACACACAGATGGTGACAGTATTGTCAAATAACTGTAATGGAATATTATTGTAGTATAAGAAATGACAAGCAGGATGATTTCAAAATACCAGGAAAGGCTTATGTGAATTGATGCTTAATGAAGTCAATAGAGCCAGAAGAACATTGTGTAGAATAACAGTAATATTGTTTGATGAAGAATGACGTAGCTATTCTCAGTAATACAAAGCTCCATGATAATCACAAATGACTAATGATAAAACATACTATTCACCGCCGCCTGGTAGAGTACTGATATTATTTGAATGGAGACTCAAGGGTACAACTTTTCACTTCCTTTTATTTTTTTTTCTGTAGTCCACATCTTCTTTTACAAAATATCTAATATGGTAATTTTTTACATAATCATATATATATATATATATATATATATATATATATATATATATATTCCATATCTGGTAAGTCACAATCTTCATGAGGGGGAAGGGAGGCAAGGAAGGAGATAAAATGTGGAAATCAAAAATTTAGATAACTATATTAAAATTTTTAAGAGTAGGGGCAGCTAGGTGGTTCAGTGGATAGAGCACCAGCCCTGGAGTCAGGAGTACCGGAGTTCAAATCTGGCCTCAGACACTTACAAATTACCTAGCTGTGTGGCCTTGGGCAAGCCACTTTACCCCATTTGCCTTGCAAAAAGCCTAAAAAAATTTAAAAATGTAGTGTTTCATTAAAAAAAATTAAAAGTAGAATGGGGAAGACAGACAAAATAAATAATATTAATTAAACAAATTAACCGAGTGTAAAATTTTCTGTTTGGAAAAGAAATAGCACATTGAGAAAACTGAGTGAAGAGAATTCTATGCTGCCTTATGCAAGATTATTCTATAACCTTTCCAACCACAAATATATTCCTGTAGCATTTAGTAGAGCTCAATCCCCTGGGACAGCACATGCCAATCCCTTAAATGGTGGACTATAGTCTTAATGATAATCATAGTTATATATGAAATCAAATATAGTGAAATTAAAGACAAGACAGAATTCAGAAACAATAATGAAAAGGACCTGAAACCTAGGGCAAAATTAATTGTAATTCAAGATTAATCTTGATAGTGTTGCTATTAAATGGGTAAAAATAAAATAAGTCAAAATTTAAAAACAAAAGTGAATAAGCAAAGGTCAAAGAACAAATTCAGAGCAAGATCATGAGTTAAGGAAAAAGTCACTCCTTCCCTAAAGAGCAACATTAAATGGTCACAAGACCAAAATGAAATTTTGAAAGAACTCAAATAAAAGAGAAAAAAAAAAGGAAAATTTGAAAATAAAGTTAGCTAATTGGAAAAAAGCAATGCATATACTAAAAAAGAAAACAAAATTCAAATAAAAAATCTTTAAAAATAACTTCAAGAAAATTATGAAGAGATCAATCAATCAAAAAAGAAATACAAAATATTGTTAATAGTATCAGGGGTAGCTAGGTTGCACAGTGGATAGAGCACCAGCCCTGGAGTCAGGAGTACTTGAGTTCAAATCTGGCCTCGGACACTTCATAATTACCTAGATGTGTGGTCTTGAGCAAGTCACTTAAGGCCATTGCCTTGCAAAAACCTAAAAAATACCCCAACCACCAAAAATGTGTCAATGACACGTATATTTCCTTTTACATGTAAAGATGATAGTTTTCAACATTCATTTTTGTAAAATTTTCAATTTCAAATTTTCCTTCCTCTCTCCATTTTCTCCTCCCACTCCAAGACAGCAAACAATCTGGTAAAAATTATATATGCCCAATTATGCACTTTACTATTTTAGTCATATTGTAAAAACAGAATCAGGAAAAAAAGAGAAACATCACAAGAAATAAGAAAAAACCCAAATAAAATTTGTGAAAATAGTATGCTTTGATTTCTGTTCAGACTCCATAGTTCTTTTCCCTTTGAATGTGGGTCATTTTTCATCACAAGTCTTTTAGAATTGTCCTGATCACTGTGTTGCTGAGAAGAATTAAATCTGTCATAGTTGGTCATCACCCAATATTGCTCTTATTGTGTTTAATGTTCTCCTAATAACTCGCTTCACTCAGAACCATTTCATTTAAGCCTTTCCAGGTTTTTTTTTTTAGGTTGTTTTTTTTTTTTGCAAGGCAGTGGGGTTAAGTGGTTTGCCCAAGGCCACAGGGCTAGGTAATTATTAAGTGTCTGAGACTGGATTTGAACCCAGGTACTCCTGACTCCAGGGATGGTGCTTTATCCACTGCGCCACCTAGTCACCCCTCTTTCCAGGTTTTTGTGAAATCTGTCTGCTCTTCATTTCTTATAGTATAATAGTATTCCACTATATTCACATATCACAACTTGTTAAGCCATTCCCCAATTGATGGTGTCAACCATAATTTTCTTTAGGCTAAAAATAAAATAACAAATGTTAGTTTTGTCCACTAAGTTTTATTCTCTGAGGTCTTATCAAACATGTATAGATAGTATCATTACAGGTACCCACTTTGATCGAGAGTTTTGGACTCATGTTTATACAGAAGAGACAATGAAATAAAGGAATTTTGGTGATCAACCAATCAGATTACACATTAGTTCTTAAAGGTGCCACTAATCTGACACAATTTCTTTATCCAGTTCACAAAATCTGTTCTATTGTAAGAAAACCGATAAGTGGTTAAAAGGAAGACTATTGCCTCTGTTCTGGGATCAGATGATCACTCCCTGCTTCCTTAACATAGTCTTTAGAGCTGATTATCTACACAGCTGTGAAAACTAAATCTGTAAACTTGCATATGTAATCAGATTATACAAAACAGATAGAACCTGTCTTTTAGATATATACTGATAGAGACACAGACCTTGGAGAGGGCAGGGTTTAACATTTAGACCTACAAACCCTAAATATGGGAAACCAAATTTTGATCAGAAATTTAGGATTAAAGACATTAGATTTTGACAATGGACATTCCCTCAATTTCCCATTCTTTTCCACCACAAAAAGAACTGCTATAAAAATTTTTGTACATGTGGTTCCTTTTCCCCTTTTTAATGCTCTCTTTGGGATCCAGAACTGGTAGTGGTAATGTTGGATCAATAGTGTTGCACAGTTTCATAGACTTTTGAACACAATTCCTGATTGCACTCCAAAATGATTGGATCAATTCTCTGCCTCATTAACAGCGAATTAGTGACTTGATTTTCCCACATTCCTCCCAATAGTTATCATTTTAACCTATTATATTGATGGGGGTCCCAATTAATGAGACTTCTCCCTAATGTTCAGATCTTCTCTGAGTGTCCTTCCTGGCTCTTTGCTAAAATCAGGAATTCTAACTTTGACTGACTCTACAGTCACTATCTCCTATCTCTGCCCTATATCTTTTGCTTTCCTGTGAATTTGTTATCAGTATACACTAAATTGGGTTATCTTTTAGCTTTATACAAAGGTCAGTCTGGTGCTTCCAGCACTTGGAGTATTCTTTGATAATACAACACCCCTCCTTTTTAAAAAAAAATATCCCTATTACTAGGTCTGTCCATCTGGTGGGGTCAACTTCTGACCTCAACTATTTGTCTGAAATCATCTCTTCTCTCTTCCTTTCTCTTCTTTCCTTATATAAGGGAGGGTATGTCAGATGTCTCTTGGCTAGAGTGTCTTCCAACTCTCAGCCTGCTCTGCTAGCACATTGCCTAATAAAATGCCCACTTGCCTGGGAGAGAGAGCCCATAACTCATGAATGCTTCCTCAGACCAGAGTTGACCCTAATATTATGAAGGTGTGAACTCCAACAATAGGTGTCAAGAGTTACCTCAGAGTTGTTTCAGTTTTCATTTCTCAAGCATTTTTTATATGACTGTAGATAGCTTTAATTTCTTCATTTGAAAATTGCCTTTTCACATCCTTTGGCTCAGTTCCCTCTGTATTTGAGAAATGGGCTGGTGATAATGAAACCTTATTCTCATCTGCATGGAAGAGGAAATTATATATACATATGAAAAAATTTAGAAGTCTTCTTAACTGTTAGAGAGATAAGAAACCTGGGGGTTAGCATCAGGGAGAGAGTTTTATAAAGTTGTATAATATAAGATTAGGAGAATGAGGAGAGAAAGGAGTAGGTGAAGTAAGCAATAGAATGGGAAGGGGAGAACTGAAGGTTTTAACCACTGGAGGGGGCTCTGGGAGTAAGATCATTTCCAGCTCAGTTTGTGGTGAGGTCCCAGTTGATGCTTGGAGAGGGAAAGGAGAACAGAGGTTGGAACCAGGACAAAACTCTTGAGAAAAGAGGCACTATCCTGCTTTCCCCAGCACCAGAGATGAATATAACAATTAGCTATTTAAAAATTAAAAAAAGCAGGCAAAGGAGAAAGAACTCAGCCATAAAACATTACTATAGAGGCAATAGAGGAAGACTGAGTTCATCTTCAGAGAAAGACGTCGAAGCAAAACAAGCCTCTCCTACCAGAAAGTGTAATGTTAAATGTCTATCACTTAAAAAGAATTCATAGAAGAACCCCCAAAAGACTTTAAAAACCAAAAGGAGAGATTGAGGAAAAAAACTAAAAAAAAATAAGAACAATTCAGGAAAAACAAGAAGATTATGAAAAACAAAGTTACCGAACTGGAAAAGAGACCCAGAATCTCAAAGAAGAAAATGACTCCTTGAAAATTAGAATTGGGCAAGGCAAAACCAGTAAAATTATTAGAGACCAAGAAATAATAAAGCAAAATATAAAGAATGGAAAAATAGTAGAGAATGTGAAACACCGCATAAGAAAAATAACAGATCTGGAGAAGAGAAAGAATAGAAAACATAAGTATAATCAAACTTCCTGAAAGTTATGATAAAAAAAATCTTGATAAAATAATACAGGAAATTATTAAACAAAATTGTCTTGAAGTATTAGAACAAGAGGGGGAAGTAGAAATAGACAAAAAATTGCCAGGGTTTCCAAATCAATATTGAATATTTTTGGTGGCAGTGGGCATCCTTGTTTCACACTTGGTTTTAGATAAATATTATGTATCAATTTAAAGAAAAATCCATTTATGTGAATGCCTTTAAGGATTTTAATAAAAATTATTATTGATTTTATCAAAAACTTTTTCAGCACTTATTATGAAATGATTTTTAAACTCTTATTACTGATGCAATATCTTAAATTAAGAGTTTTTCTTATGTTAAACTCTTCCACAAATTCCTGGTATAAATCCTACTTGGTTATATTGCTATAAACTATAAGTTAGAATTTTACTTAGGATTTTTGCATTCATATTCATTAATGAAATTGTTTTATAATTTTCTTTTTTGTTTTTACGCTTTCTAGGTTAGGTATCAATATACTATTTGTTTCATAAAAGGAATTTAGCAGCATTCATTATTTATTCATTATTCCAAATAGTTCATTTAATATTTAAATTAGGGGATGCCTATTAATTGGGGAACAAATTATTACAGATGAATATGATGGAATACTATTCCTCTATAAAAAAAATCATGAGTGTGTTGACTTCAGAAAAACCTGGAAAGTTATATGAACTGATATTGAGTGAAACCAGGAAAACATTGGGCACAATAACAGCAACATAATGTGACTGACATCTAAAATACTCTTCTCAGCAGTCGGAAGAAGGTTGCTTCCTCAGACCAGAGCTGACTCCAATATTATGAAGGTGTGAACCCCAACAATAGATGTCAAGAGTTACCTCAGAGTTGTTTCAATTCGCATTTCTTAAGCATGTTTTTATATGACTGTAGGTAGCTTTAATTTCTTCATTTGTAAACTGCCTTTTCACATCATTTGGCTCAGTTCTAAACGACTTGTGATGGAGAATACCACCCACATCCAGAGAAGGAACTCTGGTGTCTGAATACAGACCAAAGCTTACTAATTTCAATTTTTAAAGTTTGTTTTATGTTTTTTTCCTCTCTCATGGATTATTCCCCCCCCCCTTTTGATTCTTCTGACTAATGTGGAAATCTTTTTAACATAATTATATATGAGTAACTTATACCAGATTGCTTTCTGTCAAGGGGAAGGGAAAGAAAAGGGAGATAGGAAAAAATGTAGAACTCAAAAATCTTAAATAAAATGAAAGTTGAAAACTATCTTTGCATGGAGTTGGAAAAATAAATATAGATTTTTTAAAAAGAAGAAACTAAATATAAATGTAGATCAATAAAATATTGTAGACTTTCATTTTTGACAGTAAATTAAGATAACAGTCTTTTATTTGACAAATATAAAAATTTAATATTTTGGGAAAAACATATTTGGTAAATAATGTTGGGAAATACAGTATGGTAGAAACTTGATATAGAGCATTATCTTACACTATTTTCTAAAATAAGATCAAAATGATCTTGTTATAAAGAGAGATTTTACAAGAAAATTAGAACATGGAACACTACTTATTAGAGTAATGGATAGGCAACAATTTATAAATAACTAAGAAACTGAGAGCAAAATTTGGCATAAAATAAATAATTTTGATTATATGAAATTAAATCATTTTTTAAACAAATAAAACCAATATAACCCAAATAAGGAATCAGAAAATTAGGATAAATCATTTTAGTCAATTTATCAGATAAACTTCTCATATATAAAATATACAGTGAATTTCACCAAATCATAGGAATATGAATCATTCTCCAATTGATAAATGCCAAAACAGTATAAACATTCTGTTTTCTGATGAAGAAATCAGACAATTTATAGTCCTATGAAAAAATTTTTAAAATTATTATTGATTAGTGAAATGCAAATAAAAACAGCCCTGAGACATCATTTTATACCTACCATATTAGATAAGATGAGAGAAGGGGAAAGTGAGAATTGTTGGAGAGATTGTAGAACAATTGGGCACTAATTCCTTATTGGTGGAATTGTGAACAGAGTTAACCATTTTGGAGAGCAAGCTGGAATTATATCCAGAGAGTTATTAAACTACTCACATTCTTTGACCCATCAATACCATTTCTTGATCTATTTCCAAAGATGATTAACGAAAAGGGGAAAAATAACCTTTATGTTGTAAAATGCTTATAGAAGCTCTTTTTGTGGAAGGAATGAGTTGGAAATTTCAGGTATGCCCTTCAGTGGAGCAATTACTGAACACATGATCTATGGCATTGTGGGGAATTCAAGTGTGCTATAAGAAATGATGAGTTCAATGGTTTTAGGAAAAAAAACATGGAAAGACATGCATGTAATAATGAAGAGAGAAATGTGAAGAGCCAAGAAAACATTGTATACAGTAATAGTAATATTGTTTAAAGTTAAAAAAGTAATTTTGGCTATTATAATATCTAATTTTATTATGTAGAACATATGAAGAAAGTTGTTGCCTGCATTCAAAGAAAGAAATGATAAGTATGTCATTATACTATGTTATGTGGGGAATTCTATAAAAGACAGCTACATCTTGATATTACATCTTGAGAAAAAGTTGGCTAATAGAAGCATATATAGAATAATGTCATACACATATGTGCACACATACACACATATATGTGTATATATACATAGATATACATATATATTTTATATTATATATTATATATATTATATATTTATATTTATGCATCTGTGTGAATCTGATTGTAGGCATCTCTCAGTGGGGGAGGGAAGGAAAATAAATTTACTTGATCATGTAAATTTGGCTGGAATAGCAATTTCTGCAGTCAGTTTGCAATTTCCAGTACAATCATCTTTTTTTCTTGTGCAATGTCATGGAACTGATTGTTTTATTCTATAATTAGAATTGAAAGTTAAAAAAAATCAAAACCCAGATTACTATCAGATTATAATCTTAAGAGGTTTTACCTGAAAGCAAAATTTCACTAATCATACCTTAGAGTTGGGGCAGCTAAGCGACACAGTGGATAGAACACCAGCCTGGAGTCAGGAGGACCTGAGTTCAAATGTGATCTCAGATACTTAATAATTACCTAGCTGTGCGGCCTTGGGCAAGTCACTTAATTCCATTGCCTGACAAAAATAAAAAATATATAATAATGCTTTTGAGATAGATTATTATGTTTTTCTCCTATTGCTGCAATAATGGATAACAAAACAGGCATATAAGAATGTATAGTCACATATGAGTCCTTATCTTACATTTCAAAGTAAATATGTTCTGGAGGAGAAATCATTAGGAATTAAGAATAATCACATTCTGAAATTTCAGACGTACAGTAAATATAAGACACTCAAATATTTAGAAAAAAGTTTCTACTGTTAGCCTACAGATTAAGAGATATCCATATTGCCTATAGAGAAATTGATTAATGAAACTCTAAAACAATCTTGAGATCTCAGTTTAAACTAACCATACTGGATAAAATGATAGAAAGAGAAAATGACAAATTTTAGGAAGGTTGTAATGTATATGAAGTCTTTGAGTCTAAGGTCTATTGTTATGAAGTTGACTGAAAGATGCAATTTTCTTTTTATTTAATTATATTGTATTTTTTCTCCAGTAAAGACAATTTTAGACATTTAAGTTGTTTTGAGTTCCACTTTTCCCTCCCTTACCCAATGTTCCCCTCTTTAAGACAGTAAGTAATTTGATCTAGGTTATATTGTTCAATCATGCAAATAATATTTCTTTATTAGTAATGTTATGAAAGAAGACAAAGTACTGAAGGGGGAAAAATTGCTGAAGTATACAGAAGATGAAAATTATTATGCTTGCTCTACATCCAGATTCTATGCATTCTTTTTCTGGAGAAGGATGGCATTTTTCTTCATATGTTCTTTGCAATTTTCTAGTATCATGTATTTTTGAATATAGCTAAGTCATTCACAAATGATCATCATACAATATTGCTGTCATTATGTACAATTTTCTCTTGGATCTGCTCGGTTCACTTTGTATCAGTTTATAAAAATCTTTCGAGGTTTTTCTGAAATCTTTCTGCTCATCATTTCTTTTTGAGACAAAAGCGTTCCATTCCATGCACAATATACAACTTGTTGTAATTTCCCAATTGGTGCTCCTCCTCTCATTTTCTAATTCCTTGCCATTACAAAAAAATATTTTCAATTTTTTTTTTAAATCCACTCATACCCTCCTTTTTATCTCTTTGGGATACAGAGGTAATTGGTACCTCAGAGTTCTATTAATTTGCATTTCTCTAATTAATATTCAGAATATTATTCATATGACTAACTTTTATATCTTCAAAAGATGAAACTGTTTTCTGTATGTGTGTGTGTGTGTGTGTGTGTGTGTGTGTGTGTGTTTGTGTTTGTGTGCATGTGTGTGTAGCAGTCGGAGTTAAGTGATTTGACCAAGGTCATATAATTAATAAGATTCAAATCCGTGAGGCCAGATTTGAAGTCGTGTTCCTGTCTCCAGGACCAGCGCTCTATATATCTATCTATATGGATTACTCCAGGTACACTTCCCTAATTTTCAAAAGCAATGACAAAATAGTTTAGCATATAAAATTCACTCTTTAAGCAATTTTGTAAGTTCTCTCACTTTGGTTGGAGGTGATGTCAGTTCCTTGTCAAACCACATTATTATTTTGCAGCTTCTCTCATAGGCTTGATGAGATCTTTTGCTTCTACTCGAATGGAAAGTTTCAAGGAACCTACAAATAAGAAAAATGTATAAAGTCTTCAGTATTTTCTTTTTCACAAGCAGAAAATAATTAACCATTTTAAAGCAAAACTGACAAAAATTCAAACAAAATACTTAACACATTCCTTAACAGCTCAATTCATAATCTAACAGCATCCAGATGATGAGAAGTTACTTTTCTAATGATTCAATTGTAACCCTCTTTGAATCATTTTTCAATTTAATATTATTTCTTATACAATGATTTCTCTAAAATCACACTACAAGAAAAACTGGAAGCCCAACAGTAAATAGATAATATTATTCATTTAAAAAGGTGTAACACAAAACTTTTGCCAATTAGATAATATCAATTTTTTTGGGATGTATTTCTGTATCCTCTTATATAGAAACTCACTGCCAATTTGACATTCAATACTAATTGTATTCAAAAAGCAATGCAGTGGGGCAGCTAGGTGGAGCAGTGGATAGAGCACTGGCCCTGGAGTCAGGAGGACCTGAGTTCAAATTCGACCTCAGACACTTAATAATTACCTAGGGCAAGCCACCTAACCCCATTTGCCTTGCAAAAACCCCCCAAAACCTAAAAAAGCAATGTAGTAGCAGTAGCAATTGTAGCTGTAGTAGCAGTTGTTGTTCAGTTGTTTCCATTATGTCTGACTCTTTGTGACCTCATTTTGATTTTTTTGGCAAATATTTATGAATAATTTGTCACTTCCTTTTCCAACTCATATGACAGATGAGGAAAATGCATTTTTAAATGACTTCCCAAAGTCATATAGTCTTTGAGGCTGGATTTGAACTCATGTCTTCCTGATTCTAACCACAGTACCCTATCTAATGGACTAGCTAGCTTCCCCAAGAGTTGTATTTAATAAGAATAAGAAAAGCTAGGGATTATATAATACTTAACATTTTTCCAAAGCACTGTGTTAAACACTTTACAATTATAATATTTGATCCTAAAAAATTCCCTGGGAAGTGACTACTAATTTTATCCCATTATCCCACTGAGGCAAACAGATTTGAAGTGATTTGCTCAGGATCATAAAGCTAGTTCATGTATGAGTTGAGATTTGAATTCATTTTTTCCTGATCCATGGAATTTTATTTTTTAAACATTTTATTAAATATTAAATATGTTTATTAAATATTTTATTAAATTAATTTTTTCAACTTCTTCCAATAGGAGTTTTCAACAATCTTTGCAATGTTTTGAGTTTTACATTTTATTTCTTCCTTCCTTTCCCTCCTCTGAGAGAAAACATGCAAATACAATCTCTACATGTATAACCATGCTAAACATAGATCCATATTAAATATGTTGTGAAAGAAGTTTCACATCCTAACAAAAAATAAATATTAGAGATAAAAAAAGGACATAGTACAGAAGACAACTTAAAAAATGGAAGAGCGTAAGCTTTGGTCTACATTAAAATTCCAATTCCTTCTCTGGATATGGATGGTGTTTTCTACCACAAGTATTTTAGAATTATCTTTGTCTATTATACTGATGAAATGTGCAAGTTCATTATAGTTGCTCATCACCCACTGTTGCTGTTAGTGTGCTTAGTTGGGTGCTTCTTGTCTTTTCTTACCAAAGAAGATCAAAATGACACCACTATATTAAAGACATATTATAGTGTACCTGACTGTGGTTGATCGGACCAATAGGAACTGGGAAGGCTCTCCCACAGGTCAGGCACCAATAATCCATGTGAGTCCCTGAAGCATTTGCTCTAACTTTACACATATCACATTTCCTTTGAACTGCTACCATTCTGCCTTACTTAAGGGAAGCACAGCACCCTTTCCGATGAGAGTACGCTACACTGGATGGTTCTATGACAGTGTCTCTCATGCTACGTAATCAATTTTAAAGGTTTTAAGAGAGACCTTCAAAGTGTTGTCAAATTAGTTTTTCTGAACCCGTGTGAATTCTCCATAAAAGTATGTATAGTATTAGTGTGCATAATGTTCTGGTTCTGCTCCCTTCACTCTTCCTCTTCATGCAAGTCTTTCCAGGCTATTCTGAAGTTCCATCTCACATGATTTCTTATAGAACAATAGATCTCCATCACATTCATATACCTCAATTTGTTTAGCCATTCTCCAATTGTTGGGAATTCCCTCAATTTCCAATTCTTTGCCATTATGAAAAGAAGTCATTATTTTTGTACATGTCAGTTTTTTTTACCCTTTTTTGTGATCCTTTTGGGATACTGACTTACTATTTGTATTACAAGATTAAAGGGTATGTACAGTTTTATTGCCCTTTGGGTATAATTCCAAATTCCTCTCCAGGAAAGTTGGATTCATTCACAACTCCACCAATAATTCATTAGTGTCCCAGTTTTCCTGCATTCCATCCGACATTGATCATTTTCCTTTTTAGTCACATTGGTCAATCTGATAGGTGGGAAGTGGTAACTCAGAATTTTATTTTCATTTCTCTAATCAATAATGATTTAGAGAATTTTTTCATATAACTATAGATAGCTTTAATTTCTTCATTTGAGAACTGTCTTTTCATTTCCTTTGACTATCAATTGGGGAATGACTTGTATTCTTATAAATTTGAATCATTTCTCTGTATATTTTAGAAATGAATCCTTTATCAGAAATACTAGTGTAAAAATTGTTTCTCAATTTATTGCCTTCCTTTTAATCTTGGCTGTATTGGTTTTATCAGTTCCAAAAGTTTTCAGTTTAATGTAAACAAAATTATCCAGTTTGCACATTATAATGTTCTGTTCTTTGGTCATAAACTACTCCCCTTTCCATAGATCTGATAGATAAACTCTTCCTTGTTCTCCTAATTGGTTTATGATATCATCTTTTATGCCTAAATCCTGTATCTAGAATGACCTTGATTTATGCAGTTTCTAAACATATGACCATCATTCCAAATAGCAATTGCAATTTGAACAAAGTTCTGATTTACCACAACTATTTTAATCCCATGCATCTTGTAAATGAGACCACATTATGATTTAGTTTCAGGACAAACTTTACCCAATTCAAATCTGGATTTACAATCACAAATGGTTACATGCAAAATCTGAGTTTTCCTAAGATCTATTAACTTCCAACACTTCAAATTTTAGAATCCACTCTTTACAGTTAGCTCACTTTAAGAGAAACAGGGTGGCAACTTAACATTCCCAGCCCTCTCTTTCTGGAGTCCATGCAACTAAGAATGGGTAAGCATCTCAAAGATCTTTCAAGCCAGATATTTTTAGAATGTTATACTCAAAAAATTCCATGCTGCAAAATTTATTTCTATAGTTTTTATTTGCTAAATGTTAGAATTTGTTAAACTATTGTCTGACTGAAATTACCAAAAGTCCATTCTTCATATAGTTTGCCATATTCATATCTCCATAAGGAAAAAATACTTCTGAAAGAGGTTTGGGAAAGAGATTTCCCAAACTCCAAATCCTTGTGATCATGTTAGCTTCCATTCATACTCTCAGTATAGGTAGACTCCATCTTCCTTTACAATTCTTCCTTATCTCTACTTGCTTAAACTTCTCTTGTGGGCTCCTCTCCCCACTCCCAGTTCCACATTGGACTTTACCTACTAACTTCAAAACTGATCTTTCTTTTTACTCTGATTCTGCATATCTGTATACACTCCCCATTTTTCTTAAGCCCATCTCCTTTCATTTCCCAATTATCATCCTAGTCCACTGAATGTCTCTGTAAGATTTACTTATACAATAACAATTAATTGATATACTTACATTTCTTGGGTTGCACAGTCTATTTCAAATTATATAACTTTGCTACTGATTTAAAATATATTTAATATTTTATTTTCCCCAATACAAGTAAAAAACCCAAATTTTAACATTTGCTTAAATATTAAATTAGACTGTCCCCATTTTTGTCTCTCTCCTTTCCCACCCTCCTCATTTAGAAGTTAAGTAATTTGACATAGGTTCCATATGTATAATCATGCAAAATAGATTTCCATATTAACCCTGTTGTGAAAGAAAAAAGACAAAAATAAAGAAAAGTAAAGAAAATTAAAACGAATATGTTTTGATCTTCATTTACTCTGTCACATTTTTCAATAGAAGTCCTTCAGGAATTTTCTTGGACCAATGTATTGCTGATAATAGTTAAGTCATTTACATTTGATCATTTTGTAATATTGCTGTTACTATGTACAGTGTTCTCCTGATTTTGCTTATTTAACTCTGCATTGATCTGTTCAAGTGGACGTTTCTCAGTTTTTCTGAAATCTGCCAGATTTTCATTTCTTATTCCACATTCTTATAGCACAACTTGTCCATCCATTTCCCAACTGATGGCTATCCCCTCAATTTCTAATTCATTGTGCCTACATAAAGGGTGATTATACATTTTTTGTACAAATAAGTTCTGTTTTTTTAAATTTCCTTCCACTTAATAGTATTTTTTTAAAGTTGCATGTAAAGATAGTTTTCAACTTTAATTAATCTGGGCTCTTGACAATCCCTTATCGAGACATCAAAGACTTTGGACCTCATGGAACCAACCCTATCATGGAAACTGGGGGGCTCCTGGAAAAAATCTTCTGTCTTCAGTGTTGTGTTGACACTAGGCCTCTGTCTGAGGCCCCTTAGCACTAAGGTTGATGATTCATGTCTTGGGTCTTCTGTCTGAGATGACATGTGAGCCTCTATCAGAGTTGATCTCAGCTCTATCAGAGTGGAAACATGTGGGGGCTAGCTGTCGGAGGTTGGGGCAGCAGTTCTGGCCACCACATCCTGGCTTGAGCCTCTAATCTTCCTATCTCCTCACCTCTGCTCAGTTAAAACTACCACCTCTGGACCAAGGAAACAGCATGTGCCCCACCTTCATCTTTCTTTATGTTGGTGAGTCCCAAAACTGGTTTTAGGGAATGTGATGGGTGAAAAGGACTTTTGAAGAGGATTTTTTTCCAGGAAACAGTAGGTGAGATAGGAACTCTGAGAGCTACTAAGAAGTCTTCCAGACAGAGTAGAGACAAGGTCTCCTGGTTTTCTCCACCCCTTTCCTGACCAGAGTTGACCCAGAAATTTCTGGAGAATGGAGAAATAAGGAGGGGCAGCTGTGAATCAGAAGAGGAGACTCATTATCTGAACTTGCTTTACAGGACTAAGCCTGGGTCAGACAATGGAGAAACAAAATGGTGAGTCTTTCTCCGGAAGTCTTAGCCCTTCATCTTTCCAAAGTAACAGTGCGGTATAGAGAGTAACCAGGGACAGAGCAATCAGAAAGATCAGGTAGAACATGAACTGACTGTAGGAGAATCCTGGTAAACTTGAATAGGGGATGTCAGTGGACTGAAAGCAATGTCAGGGAATCCAGTCCCGGGTTGCCTTCTTCCCACCATTCCTCTTCAGAGGTGTACCCGGAAGCTCCGACCCTCTCGTGCTAGAAACCATGAGGGAATAAGAACTCCCAATTGCTGAAGTTGGGAGATGTCTGAAAACTGAGAAATATAGCTAGATGGAAAACTGATCTCCCTATTGGGATTCTGGGAACCAGAGCCATTCAGGGATTAGGGCTGCTGGCATGAGCAGCTGACTTGATGGTCAAATATGAGGGAAGAGATTCATTGAAGATCTCCTCTAATGGCAGTGGGAGTTCATGATGAAAGTTGAATCCTAGAAACCTGTGTAAGAGACAAGAGGTGGACATGCCTAATGGGTTGATAGCCCTAAGAAGCAGCAGTGTAGATGTTGTCTCTGCTCCTGTCAAGACTTTGTTTTGACTTAAAAATAGTGGGTTTGCGCTTAATACAATCAAAGAATTTAAAGTCAATTGGGCAAAACAACAAGGATTATAATATACATACCAGAAATATTTTAAAGATCTCTCTCTCTCTCTCTCTCTCTCTCTCTCTCTCTCTCTCTCTCTCTCTCTCTCTCAGAGAGAGAGAGAAAAGGAGACATATGTTTTTATTGAGGAAGTCATTTATCACTAGTCCAGGAGGGACAAGGGAAATGTGGGAGTTCTCAAATAAGTAGATTTTTGAAGTAAAAGAAGGATTCTCAGAGGTTTGTTGATTTGGGAATGCAGGTCAGATATGGAGGACGGCAAAGATAAAAGAGTAGATGAGGGAGATGGAGTATTGTATGTGAAGAATGGTATGAATATTGACATGACTACAAAGTGTGATAAAAGGAATAATATACAATAAAACTATAAAGATAGATTGGAGCTGGGTCATGAAGGATTTTGAAAGGAAATAAAAATGTCATTTATACTTTTTGGTGCTTTCCTTTTTAAAAAGGTATTTTTTTTTTAAATTGATTTTCAAATTCTCTTTTTTTTTTAACCTATCCCCTAGCCATTGAGAGGGTAAGTGGTCCTCTTTCTTTTCCAAGTTGTCTTGAGTTAGAATATATCTCATCCTGACCTTTTATTTGTCATGCCACTCAAGAATTCAAGTTGAAATTTTATTTTAAGTTGTTTAGAGGAGAATGTTGGGAAAATTCCTCAGCATTGCTCCTTCTACTCTGCTATCTTGACTCAACCCTTCAACAAAACACTTTAAAATATGATCATATTTTATTCTTTTTTTTTTTTTTTTTGCTCTTTGCAATGGGGTTAAGTGACTTGTCCACAGTCACACAGCTAGGTAATTATTAAGTGTTTGAGGTCAGATCAGGTCTTCCTGACTTAGGGCCATATTTTATTCTTATAACAATTCTGGGAGGTGGATGTTATTGCTACCTCCATTTTACAGATTAGGAAACTGAGATAGAGAGAGACTAAGTTACTTTCCCACAGGTTCATACAGTAGTGTCTGAGGCCCAATTTGATTTCAGATTTTCCTACAAAATGTGTAGCATCTATCCAGTTCACCACCAGTTATCATCTCATGTGTATAGGGTATACAACTCTCCAACAAAATGGATCTGTCTCCTCAGTCAAGCAGATATCTGACTGAACAAGGAGATTTGTTTTTTCCACATTCGCTCTTCCCCCACATCAGAGTAGACCTTCAAGGGACATTTCTAAAACAAGAGGCTATTTCCAAGTTTTGCCTAGAGTATCCCCCAAAGGGATTCACAGAGACCCTTCTGAGAACTGATGGAAAATGCTCCTTAATAATTTCTTAAAATGGAAAGTATTAATCATTATAACCTCTGCCTTACTTTCCTGAGTGATAAAGTCTACCTTTGGTAAACCATTTTCTTTGCCTCTCAATTTGCAATGTCTTAATAACACCACCTTCGGGTTGGCTAGGGCAGAGCGTAAGCATCTAACCTTCAGGATAGATTATGTAGTGACCTTCCCCTCCTGAGAAGTCATTCCTTTCTAGTAAAGAAACACTTGCTGATGGTCACCTTAGTTATTGAATTCCAAAGTAGCATTATGTCAGGAAAGGTCCAGTTCTCAAACAACAAAAATGCCAAAATATGAGACCTTTTGAAACCTCAGGAAGACAAATATATTTTTGCTTCTTTAAAGACAAAATTATTTAAAATAGCATTTATATAAGTTTGCTTCCCATCTCATGGAAGGGTGATGGGAGGAAGAAAAAGAGAAGCTTTGGAACTCAAAATTTAAAATAGCCATAAATATTAAAATAATTTTGTATGTAATTGGAGAAAAATAAACTATTATTTAAAAATAAAATAGTAATTATTTTATCATCTCATATCATAAAATGTTTCCCTTTCTAAGTATGTCCTACAGTGCACATGATATTTTAGTAAAGTTGTACATCAATATTTTTGTTAGTAAATGAATTTGCGTCCATTAGTGGTGTGTGCCCAATACATTTTTTAAATTTTACTGATAAGGTACCTAACCAAAAAGTCAGTCAATGAGCATTTGGGTTGGAGAACACTGAATTAACTAGTGGAATGAGAATCTACCCTCTCCCAGCCTTGTCTGAGGGCAATGGGACCTGAAGCATCTCTTTGGATTATCTGTTCTTATCTTTTAGGTTCTGCTAAGCCCCTCCACTAGGTCCAATCCATTCCTGTGGTGACTTGGATCTGGTACTAAAGTAGTCTCCCCTCAAAGTGGGAAAGTTCCCTAATCATGGTGACCCCCAGAGCTAGCTCTGAGTCTAAGGCCAACAGAAACCTGAGCTTCATTCCCCCTAGCATCTGGGAGGACATTTGGAAGATAGGGTAGAAAACTGGGTAGAGAACTTCTTTCTCAGTGAAGGCCACCTCAAATAGGAAATCCCAACACAGTGAAGTTTTGAGGTAGCTGCTGACCTTAAAAAAAGGGAAAAGAAGTTTAAGAACAAAAATCATAACTTGTCATTTGGCATGTGAGGCAGAAGGCAGCAATTGTGACCTCAAATCTACTTTGAAAATAGCTGGTGAACTTCAGGCACCAAACTTTGTGGACTATCAGAAGAAGAGAGTCATTCTGGTCCACCACTTGAGAAGGGCCAGCCAGGGTCAGGGGATGCAGAGAGAGAAAGCCAAATAGGTCAGGCCTGCAATGTTTGTGGTATGGCCTTCGGGGCTAGGAGGAAGTATTATTGGGTAGCTTCCCAATATCCTTTTTTGTAAAGGGTAACTTTGTTCTAAAGTCTCATTTTTTCTAGTGTCTGAAAAAGTGTTAGTGATGTTAATGCCCTCTCCAATTCTGGTGCCCTAGGACCAAGCCATGGTCTCCTTGACCTAGGTATGGTTTCCTTGGAATGACTGGGTCTGACATCAGACCACTCAGATTCTATCTAGGGATGGTGACCACATAGGCTGCTAAAAATGGGAAATCTTCAAGGCTCACCTTGATGGTGAGGACAGAGGATTCAAGAGAATACTGGAGAGAATGAGTAGGATGGAATCTTTGAGGTGATAGAAAAGGAAACAAGTGGCAGAGGAACTGGGGACCTGACCCAGGACCTGGCTATCTCGGCATTGCAATTAGACTGAACTGAGACTATCTGGAACTTCATGGTCCAGGCTGGGTGGAAGGGAATCCTCCACTGAGTTTGTCCTCTAAGTCTTCAGATTTGGGTAGCAGAAAATTGGGTTGCACCTTTCAATAAGGTCTCCTTACAAGGTTAGAGGTAGAAGGGACCTGAACGACCACCTGTTCTAGTTTTGTCATTTAATCGTTTAGGAATCTAAGGCACAGAAAGGATAAAGGACTTGTTCAAGGTCAACACAGCTCATTCTGGGCAAAAATTGGGACTTGAACCCAGATCCTGACTCTAGCCCAGTGATCTTTCTCTCTTAGGATCTCTCTCAAAGCCCCGCCTCCAAGCCCTTCAAGCTCCTATTGTGACCCCAGGAGGAGATGTGACCCTCCAATGCATCTTGCCATCAAACTCATACTCTGAAGCAGTGACATTCATTCTGCAAAAGGCACAAATGATGGAGCCCATACAAAAGAAGACTGGAGAATGGGCAAAGGCTAATTTCACAATGTATTCTCTGAGGCCCCAGGATACTGGGAACTATAGTTGCACCTTCCATGAGACTAGAGGTTCTAACAGGGTTTCAGAGCCCAGTGAGACTCTGGAGCTCTGGGTGACAGGTGAGAGGGGGATCGGGCTTGGAAATCACAGATCAGAAGAGCTGGACATGGGCTTTGAGTGAGACTAGAAAGTCTGGGAGGGGATAACATGAGAGGCTGGTATGACCATCATGGGGTAGAGTCTGGGGTCCTGAGAAAGACAGAGGAGATATACAGAGGACTGTCTCAATCTACACTGTATGACCTAGGAACTTGGAACAAAGGATGGAGACAGGATCAATCTGCCAAGAAAGCCCAAAGGATGGAAGAACTTCAGCTTCTGCTCCTGTCTTGGGAAGGGTCCCCTAGGAATGGAATAACTAAGAGGACTTAGGAGAGATGGCTAAATGGTCCTGGGACTCTCTTTCATCATGCTCAGCTCCTCTGTCCTTCAAAGGGGGGACTTGGGACTCTAATGTCTATGCTTTGCCTTTCAGAGACCCTCCCCAAGCCCTCTCTCTCAGCCATACACAGCCAGCTGGTGGTTACAGGAGAGAATGTGACCCTTTGGTGTTGGGGACCAATCCGAGGTTTGGTCTTGAGATTTGCTCTCTACAAGGAGGGAGAGGAAAGTTGTGTGGGGGTCAGAATGTCCACCCAAGGTGGGGCTGAGTTCCACTTGACCCATGTGAACATCAACAACAGTGGGAATTACAGCTGCCGCTGTGACCTTGGACCAGTCAGCAATGTCAGCATATCATCCAGTGATCTTCTGGAACTTACAGTGTTCAATGAGGAACAAAGGAAGAATGTTTCTTTGGAGGGTACCCATGCCCACTCCCTTACCCAAGGATTAGAAATTTATCTCCAATACACTCCTTTCTCCTCTCCTCCCCTCACCTCCCCCCACCCCCAGTCCACTCCCCATGACTCTGATTCATAGACATGGGGAAAGAGGCAAATTTTCTCTTGTGTCATTCATAGGGCCAAGGGGGCATTGGGTAGATCGAAGATGTGACCATTATCATTGAAGTCCCTGACTCCCTTTTCAACTAAAAAATTTCTTTTTTCAGGTGAAAAGGATATACCTTCTCAGCATCCAGCTCAGACTGAGGGTAGGAAGGAGTACTTTCAGGATATGGGGAAGGGGGCACTGCTTCCCTGGTCCATATCTAGGAATAATCTTTGAAGGATGGAATGGTGTTGATGGGCAGGAAAAACGGGGCGGGATGGTAGAGAGGAAAATGAACTGATCGTCACTCCACCCTACATCTCAGTTTTCAGAAATATTCTGATCCTAATCATCCTCATTGTAATGAGCTGTATCTTGTTTTTGGCAATCCTAGGCCATCAATTCAGTCAGACTGGTGAGTTTGGGGATAGTATCTCTTGAGTTTGTAGGCACTAAGTATTGGGGTGGGATCCCTTGGTTTCCACATTTGTGAACTCTCTCTCTCTCTCTCTCTCTCTCTCTCTCTCTCTCTCTCTCTCTCTCTAGTGATTTCACATGGAAAGATCCCTAGAAGGTAAGAACTCTCAGCTGATCTCCCCCAATTTCCCTCATCTTGTATTCTGATATGACCCTACACAATCCACAATGAACATGATGGGGGCCGAGTTTGACTGTCTCCCTGCCTCCCACCTTTTCTTTTTGCCTCCACAGATCCCCAGATTGCTTTTCTCAAAACCCTGGATCCCCCCAAGAGGGGCCTGTGTGTAAGTGAATCATGCAGGAGGAATCAGATAGCTCTCCTGGCCATGATCTGGAGAAGGGCTGGTCTCATGAGTTCCCAAATTAAACAAAGCTTTTCTTTCCCATCAGATATGCAGAGGAACAAAAGGAGACCGAGAGAGATAGTTGTGAGTTAATCTTATGCCTGGAAATTCTTGTTGCATTGTTTATCCCAATCTCACAGATACTCTCTTTTTTCAGTTTTGCATATTTTACTTAGCAACTGACTTTCCCCATAGTCTTTTTCTAAACTATCTTTTCTCCTTCAACTCCCTTATTTACTACTTAACACTTTAATTCCAGACCAGAGAGGATGAAGACACCCCCTTCATTACTTACATGGAGTTCGATAATAGGGTCCTGAGAGAGGCACAGTTGGGAGTCCCTTCTATGATAGCACCAAAACCCACCTTCTACGCTTCTCTGGCCATATATTGTGGGACAGAGAGGGACCCATCACTGAAAAGTGACGCTGCCATCCAGGACCAGGGAAGAACAAGCAATCAAGATTAAATTCCTTTGTTCTTTTAGAAGCATCTGGTGTATAGGAAACTTCGGATCAAGTGACTAGAGAACTGGAAATGGAGTTGGAATGCTGTGGTCATCATTGTCGTCGTTGACTCTGTGACCCCATTTTGGGGTTACGTTAGCAAAGATACTGGAGTGGTTTGCCAGTTCCTTGTCCAGCTCATTTTATAGATGAGGAATGTAGTCAAACAGGGTTAAGGATCTTTGCCCAGATTTATCTGAAGTCCTATTTGAACTTATGAAGATGAGTCTTCCTAACTCCAAACTTCAGAACTCTAAATACTATGGATGGCTCAGAATGACCTGAGTTGATCCAGGGCAAGTCATTTAACATTTGCCTCAGTTTCCTCAGATGTAAAATGGAAATAATAATAGCATGTAGCTCAGATGAGTTAATGTAGATAAAGTATTTTTCAAAACAATAAAAATGCTAGTTATTATCATTACTCATTATTATTATTAAAACTCACTACCTGCTCCACATTCTAATTTCATGTGGTCTATGTTGCAGTCATTGGAACAATAATTTTAGGCTTAGATTGTGGAAGACAATGAGAAAAAAAGGCAAGGGAAAGATTTTTATTCATTCCTTTTAATGAATACAAGGGGATAATTATGGAAGTAAAAGTTAAAGAAATGAGAGGATGGTGGAACATAGGGGACTATAGAAACCACAATATGTTCATAGGTTAATCAATATAGTTTGCAAAATGAAATAGCAGAATGGGAAGGTGAATGGAGGTGAATGAATGAAGGGGATGTATACAGTATCCTGGTCAAGTTCAAGAATGAACAGCAAAGGGAGATGACTCAACATTTTCCTTCAAGTTGGAGGGCTCCTGGAGAATGGTAAAGTCAGCAAAATGGAGGAAATGCAATGGGAATGAAAGGGAGAGGTTGCAGCCTAACAGTGGCAGGGAAGCTCACCAAAAAGTGATCTCATGGGATAAGTCTGTGTCAATTATAAGACCATGAGATTACTTTTTTGGTGGAGAAATTACATTGAGTCTAGTCTATGGAGAATCCACATTCAGAAGAGCATGTATTCTTTTGATAGAATGTGCCTGTACATTTTGCTCTGAGTTACGAGAGTCAATAATTCCCTAGAAGTGATGAGCTCATGGACCATTGGAAATATTCCAAGGCAGATTGGATAGAGCGTAGTCTTAGGGAGGATAGAGAGTATAATTGCATTTTTGTTGAATAGAACATTTTCTATTATAGGTTAATCTTTCTAGCCTTATGAATGGATACTTTCAAATGGGAGGTATGATGGAAAAGAGGGAAAATGAGGCAAGAGATATAATGAATGAGCCAAGGCAAGAACTTAGAGTTTTACTAGATGAGAGATTTCAAATACGGAATTTCAGAAGCTTTCGTTTCATGAGGAAAAGAGACTGGAGAAGGAGTAAATAAGTAAAGAACATGGATCAAGGAACAAAATTTCAATGTAGACAGGAAGAGAAGAACAATGGAGAGACAAGGTAAATACATTTGAAAATGCTAACAAAGAATTTGGAGGGTAGCAAGAAAGAAGAGTCTGAATTTATCACAGTGCAAAGGAGAAAAAGAAATTTGGTATTTGTTAGTTAAAAAAAAGAAATAAAAAGAAATCTGTGATTTATATGAAACTCCAAAATCATAGAAAGGGTAGAAAAATGAAAGTGGGGCTAGCTGGAGAAGAGAAATCATGGAATGAGTTTATTTTAAAGTATACTTTGTAAAAGGTAGACAATTTTTACTTAAGTAAGAAGGGAGAAACAAAAAATCAAAAAAAGTACTATTTTAAAAGAAACAGGTCAAATTCTCATAATTTTAAGTGGACTAAACATAATTTTGAGTGGACTAAACAATTCATAAAGGTAAACTATCAGATTGGACAAGGGAATAATAGCTACAATTTGATGTTTATAAGAAATACTTCTTAAAGACAAATATATATACATATATATAATTAAAAGTGAAAGATGGGAAGAAAATACAGTATGCATTAGAATTATAACTAAAAAAATTTTGATCAAACTATCAGCATAAAAACAAAAGAAACAATATAAACAGGAATACATAAGGAAATTTTCCTGCTGAGGAAAAAATTCCATCATTAAAAATATATTAACAATATAGGAGATTATTTAATTTATGATGATATAAATAAAATTAGAAACCTAAGAAACAAACTCAAAAATAAGAATGAATTAGGAAATTGGAAGCTTCATTATTAGAGGAGAAAGAGATAATCTGAAAGTCCAAAATTAAATCAACCTGATGAATAAAACTAAAAGGTGGTTCTTTGAAAAGAAAAATTAAAAACTGATAAACTTTAAGTCAGTCTTTTTAAAAGGAAAAAGGCAGAAAAAATAAATTATGTGAACTTCTACAAACTGAAAAAATCAAAATGATCATCAGTATTTTCTCTGCCTGGTTATTAATAAACAAAATAAGAAAACCATAAATTTAGACATTTCTTAAAAAATATAAAATGCTCAACACAAGAGAAGACCAGAGTAAAATATCTTATAATCTGTTCTCAGATGAACAGCTTGGCTTAATTGCAAATATGAAATCAAAGGGGACAAAAGCCCCCCAAATTCCCTTCTCCCTGATGTGAAGAATTTATTAGAAATGTTATGAACTTTTAAAGATCAATTCATATTTATAAAATTCAAATTGTTCTCAATTTTTGAGAAGACAAACACAACCTCCTCTTTTGTGGCCAATATGGTTCTAACACTTGAATCACTGAAGGCTAAATCAGCAAAAGACAACTAAGAGTCGCTAATTAATATCAATGTTAGAATTTAAATAAAATAATTTCAAGATTATGACAATTTATAAAAGAAAAATGTTTATTATGCCAAGTTAGCTTTATATTAGGGATGCAGAGATGATTCAAAATTAGAGAAAATCAATACAAATAAGCATTTTTAAACTAGAAACTTATGTTTATCTTAACAGATGAACAATAAGCCTTTTAAAAAGTACAAAATACATTTATGTTACCTACATATAATAAGCATAGTCTTTTAAATGTGACAAAAACAATAAATCAAAAAATCCAAAGTAATTATTTATATAATAAAGATATTAGAAAATTTCCTGGTAAATATAGGAACAAGGTATGAATGCCCTCTCCCTAATATTATTTGATTTAGTTTCAGAAATTTACTGGGACAATAGTTTCAACAAAATGTTAGACTAGAAAGTAAAGTCATGAAAATCAAAAGCATCTCTTTATGGAAATTTCAAGATTCTGAGTGCAACAAAAAGAGAAAAAAAAAAGAAAAAAGACCTACATACACAAAAACATTGGTGGTAAAGAATTAGAAATTGAGGGGATGACCTTCAGTTGGAGAATGACTAAAAAAGTTGGGATATATGTTTGTGATAGAATGGCATTGTGCTATACTAAAAAACAAGCAGGAGAATTAAAAAAAACCTAGAAGCTGATGTATGAACTGATACATGAGCTAGTACAAAATGGAGTGGACAAAATGGAAGAACATTTCACAAAGTAATGGCAAAATAAAGACATGAAAAATACTACCTATCCTCACACAATAAACTCATTTATTCTGAAAGCAGATCAAAGCATAGTTTTTTAAAAATTTAGTTTATTTTTTCATTTTTGGTGGGTGTTTTACAACACGACTAATATGAAAATATGTTTTGCATGACTATTTGTTATCACAGGGAAGAAAGAGGAGAGGGAAGAAGGCAGAAAATTAGAAACATAAAATTAGAAAATAAAATTAGAAAATTAGAAAATAAAACATAGTAAAATGGTTTCCCCATGTAATTGAGAAAATAAAAGATTAAAAAAGACTCTGAAAAGACTCTGAAAGCATTGAGAGAAAAGACAATCCCATTTAAAACAACTTTATAATTTCGTATGGCATAATTATATTCTTTTTCATCAGTGTAGCATAATTTTTTAACCATTACCTTATTGATGGATATCTCTTCTGTTTTTGACTCTACTTTCCCACAAAGTAATGCTGTGATATTTTGGTGCATATGATAACATTTTTCTAGTCAATGAACTTCTTGGGGCTTTAAAACCTTATTTGCATAATTCCAAATTTCTTTCCAAATGATTGTACTAATTCTCAGTTTTTGCTTTACACACACACAAATGCATCTGTATATGCACATATGTATGTCTAAATAAACACACACATCAAGTATGTATATTTTTGAATCTTGGATACTAAATATTTTCCAGAAAAATTTGTTGCAAACACTTTCCCCTCCTCATTTGATTATTTCCCTTTTTATCCTAGTTTCAATTCATTTGTTTGTACAAAAGTCTTTCGGTTTTAGTTCAATTAGCTCTTTATCTTTGTAATTGTTTCTATCTTTTATTTAATAAAAAGATATCTCCTACCTATACTTGAGAGTATATAAACAGCTATTCTCTTAAGGTTACACTTCCCTTTAGAATTAATTATTGAAAATGGAATAAAGGGTTGATCTAAGTCTAATTTCTGTAAGAATGCTTTCTAGTTTTTCCTGCATTCATTATCAAATAAAATCTTTCCAAAATAATTAAAGTCATCTGGAATAGTAAGCACATTTCATTTCTTGCTCAGTCTATTCCACTGATTTCTCTGTGTATTTTTTAAAATAAATGCTAGATATTAAAATGATTACTGATGCTTAATAATATAGTTTGAAGTCCAGAAGCTCTATTACCACTTTGTCATTGTCTCTTTTTTTATTTACATGGAAATTTTCCTGATCCCTTTCTACCTGCTATGCAATTTATTTATATTCTAAATAGTCCACATATATGTATATACATATTATATTTTCCATTATATTATATACATATACATCCAGACAATGCCTAAATACACACATATAAATATTTATATATTCACCTTATATACATGTATATACACATATATTGCTAACTTTACTCAAGTAAGACAGACCTTATCTGAAGTCCTTCTCAGATATTTTAAATTGGAAAACGTTTCACTCCATCTTTTTATCAGTTTTGGTGTGCTAGAGTCTAGTTAGAGACCTGGTGTAACATTGTTTCCAAGTGAAATTGAAAACAATTTTCCTGACTTCTCTTTGCCATCTTGACTCCACCCCAAGATCCAAAATCTTAAGAAAATAACTCTTTGAAAACTAGAATTGAGCAAGTTGGATCAAATGTCATTGTAAGAAACAAAAGGATTAATAAAACTAGAAAAAGCAGAAAATAATATGAAACATCTCCTTAGGGAACAGAAAAACCAACTGATCTGGAGAACAGATTTGAAGACATTATATAGGAATGTCAAACCATCTGAAAGTTATCTGAAATATAACAAAATCTGAATATAACATTCCAAGAAATTATTAAGGAAAATTGTCTTGAGGTTTAGAACAAGAAAATAAAATAGAATAGAAAAAAATCTGTGAGTTAGCACCTCAAAGAGATCCTAGGAATAAAATTTACAGGAATGTCATTGCCAAGTTTCAAAATTCCCCATGTAAAGGAGAAAACATTGCAAATACAAAAGAAAAATTAAATACAGCAGAAAATGAATTAGGGTTTCACAAGACATAGATAATTCAACAATAAAAAACCCAGAAGATTTTGGATATTTGAAGAGCAAAAGAGTTGGCTTCAAAAATAAGTTATTCATCTTTCAATATTTGTAACAAAATGATTGGAACTCAATGGAAAATTTGATAATAAAAATATAAGAAAATCCTTAAAGTGTAATTATAAAGTATTTACTGATTAAATTGTTTACTTATTATGTTAAAATGTTAATAGTAGTTATTATTAATAATGTTATTAAAACTGTTATTATTACTTAATTTAAAAGAAAATTGGGACTGGATTGTATTTAATGAGGTGATTCTAAAAATACTTGAGTAGAATAATATTAAAAGGTGAGCTCTTAAAAACTAATCATTAAAGTAAGAACTAATAATGAGGAAGTAGGTGAGGTGGAGGGTTTGTTATATTGGTGCCTTATGACCATCTGGGTGGAATACAAAACAGTATATTCATCTGAAAATGATTATAAGTCTTCTGAGCCTCTAGAGAAGTGAGAAAACTGGGGATTAGGGTGAGAGAGCGTGTTTTAAAATAAAATTAAGAGGGCGAGGATAAAAGATAAGCAAACATATTTTAAAGGGGTTTTAAGGTTAAAAAATTAATAGAAGGGAGAGGGAAGAAGATAATGTGTCAGGAATAGGGTAAAAAGAAGACTGATAAAGAAAATAGTGAGTAAAAATAAGATAGAGAAAATAAAAAATAGCAAATTATAACTTTGGATGTGAATGAGATGAATTCACACAAGCAACAAAAATCAAAGAATGAGTTAAAAATCAGAATACACTTTTTAAAAATTGTATAAATATTTTATTTTCCCAACTATATACAAGGGTTGTTTTTACCAGCCATCTTTTTCAAGGTTTTTGTATTTTACAAATTTTCTCTCTCCTTCCCTTTCCTTCTCTCCTTCCCCTGACAGGAAGCAATCTGATATAGACCCTACATTTGTAATCATGTTAAACAAAGATCAAAATTGAACATGCTGTGAGAGAAGAATCATATCCAAGAATAAGAAAGAAAACATTATATATAACAACATTACATAACGCATAAGTCAACTTTTAAAAATAGAAGAAAATCAGCTTTGATCTTCATTTAAACTCCACTGTTGCTTCTCTGAACATGGATAGTATTTTTTATCACGAGTCCCTTAAAACTATCTTTGACTATTGTACTGTTGAAATGAACAAGTCCATCATAGTTGCCCATCACCCCACGTTGATCTCAGTGTGTATAATGTTTTTCAGGCTCTGCTTATTTCACCTAGGATCACTTTCCTGGCTTTTCTGAAATCCTATCCCTCATGATTTTTTATGGAACAAAAGTATTCCGTTACATTCATAACCCCAGGTAATGGGCAGCCCCTCAGCTTCCAATTCTTTACCACTACAAAGAGTTGTTATGTATATTTTGGTACACGTGGAATTTTCATGATCTCTTTTCATGATCTCTTCAGGGTATAGACCCAGTAGAGGTATTGCTGGATCAGAGGGCATGCACATTTTTATTTCCCTTTGAGCATAATTCCAAATTGCTCTCCAGAAAGGTTAGATCAGTGCACAACTCCATCAGTAATGCATTAGTGTCCCAGCTTTTCCACATTCCCTCCAGCACTGATCATTATTCTTTGTATTCATATTGGCCAATCTGAGAAGTTTAAGGTGGTACCACAGAGATGCTTGCATTTCTTTAATCAGTAATTATTTAGAGCATTTTTTCATATGATTAAAAGTTTTGATTTCTTTGTCTGAGAATTGACCTTCTATAGCTTTTGACCATTTATTAATTGGGAAGTGACTTTTTCCCCTAAATTTGACTCATTTATATATTTTAGAAATGGGTCCTTTGCCAGAAACACTACTTGTAAAAATTGTTTCCCAATTTGCCACATTCCTTTTAATGTTGGTTGCATTGGTTTTGTTTGTACAAACCCTTTTCAATTTAATGTAATTAAAACTATCCAGTTTGATTTTTTATAATATTCTTTGGTCAAAAACCAAATTTAGTCTTTCCATGGATCTGACAGGTAAATTATTATTGTTCTCCTAATTGGCTTATAATATGACCTTTTATGTCTAAATCTTGCACTGATTTTGACCTTTTCTTGGTATAGGATATGAGATGTTGATCTATTCCTGTTTTCTGCCATACTATCTTCCAGTTTTCCTAGGAATTTTTTAATCAGAGTGAGTTCTTATCCCAGAAGCTGGAATCCTTGGGTTTATCAAACAGTAGATTGCTATACTCATTTCACTGTCTCTTTTGCACCTAATCTATTTTACTGATCCACCACTTGATTTCTTAAACAGTACCAGACAATTTTAATGACTGATATTTTGTAATCTAATTTTAAATCTGAAATGGGTAGGCCATCTTCATTTTGTGCTTCATTAATTCTTTTTATATTCTTGACTTTTTGTTCCTTCATATGAATTTAGTTATATTTTTCTAGCTCACAAAATAATGTTTTGGAAGTTTGATTGATATAGCAGTAGAATTTTCATTTTATTATATTAACTTGGCCTACCCATGAGCAACTATTTGTCCAGTTATTTAGATCTGATTTTCTTTATGTGAAACGTGTTTTATAGTTGTTTTCATAAAGTTTCTGAATTTGCTTTGGTAGTTAGATACCCAGTATTTTGCGATGTCTGAAGTTGTTTTAAATAGAATTTCTCTTTCTATCTCTTGCTGCTGTATCTTGTTAGCATTATATAGAAATGCTGAAGATTTATGTGGGTTTATTTTATATTCTGCAACTTTAGCAAAGTTGCTAATTGTTCCCACCAGTTTTTTGGTGATTTTCTAGAGTTCTCTAGTTACACCATCATATCATCTGCAAAGAATGAGAATTTTCTTTCATTACCTACTTTGATTCCTTCAATTTCTTTTTCTTCTCTTTTTGCTAAAACTAACATTTCTAATACAATTTTAAATAATGGGGGTGATAAGCAACATCCTTGGCTCTCCCCTCCACCCCAATGTTATTGGGAATGTTTCTAGCTTATCCTCATATATAATGCTTGTGGATGTTTCGGACAGATACTACTTATCATTTAAAGGAACTACTTATTCCTATGCTCGTTAGTGTTTTTAGATGTTTCTAGCCATCTTTTGAGATAATCATAACATTTGTGTTGGGTTTGTTATTTTGCTTATAGTTTTCCTAATATTGAACCAACACAACATTTCTGGTATAAATCCTCCTTGATCATAGTGTATTATCCTAATGATAACTTGTGCAATTACTTTGCTAATAATTTACTTAAAATTTTTGCCCCTATATATATTAGGGAAATTGATCTATAATTTCCTCTCTCTGTTTTGATGCTTCCTGGTTTAGGTATCAGCACCATATTGCATCGTAGAAGAAATTTAATGGAGCTCCTTCACCTATTTTTTCAAATAGTTTATATATAATTGTTCCTTGAATGTTTGATAGAATTCACTTGGGTATCCATCTGATTCAGGAGATTTTTTTCTTTGGGAGTTCATTAATGGTTTGTTGAATTTCTTTTGTCCTGAGATAGGGTTATTCAAGTATTTATTTTCCTCTTCTTTTAACCTGGGAAATTTATATTTTTGTTAATATCATCCATTTCTTTTAGATTATCAAATTTATTGGCATACAGGTTGGCAAAATAGTTCTGAATTATTGCTTTAATTTTCTCCTCACTGATGGCGAATTGATCTTTTCCAATTTTGATACTAGTAGTTTGATTTTCTTCTTTCTTTTTTAAAATCAAGTTAACCAAAGGTTTATCTATTTTAGTGTTTTTTTCATAAACTAGCTCTTGGATTTATTTATTAGTCCAGTAGTTTTCTTGCTTTGGATTTCATTGATTTTACTTTTAATTTTCAGAATTTCTAATTTAGTGTTTAATTGAAGATTTTTAATTTGTTCTTTCTCTAACATTTTTAGTTGAATGCTCAGTTCATTGATCTCTTCTTTCTCTATTTTAATCATATAAGCATTTAGAGATATTAATATATCCCCTAAGAAGTGCTTTGGGAGTATCCTATAAGTTTTGGTATGTTGTCCTTTTTGTGTCATTGTCTTGGATGAAATCATTAATTCTTTCTGTGATTTGATGTTTGATTCACTCATTCATTAAAATTAGGTTCTTTAGTGCCCAATTAGTTTTAGAACTATTTCTCCATGACTCTTTACTGTATGTGAATTTTATTGCATCATGGTCTGAAAAGGATGCATTAAATATTTTGCATTTGTTTATGAGATTTTTATGCTCTAATAATGGGTGCCATGTACCACAGGGAAAAAAGGTATATTCCCTTCTATCCCTATTCAATTTTCTCCAGAGATCTATCACATCTAAGTTTTCTATCATTCTATTCACCTCCTTAACTTTCTTTGTGTTTCTTTTATGATTAGATTTATCTAATTCTGGGGTAGGTTGAGGTCTCCCACCAGTAAAGTTTTGCTGTCTATGTCTTCCTGTAACTCATTCAGTCTCTCCCCTAAGAATTTGGATGCTATACTGCTTGGTACATACATATTTAGTTTTGAAATGACTTCACTGGTTATATTACCTTTTAAGAGGATGTAGCTTCCTTCCTTATCTATTTTAATGAGATCTATCTCTGTAACTGTTTTTTCTGAGATAAGGATTGCTACCCTTGATTTTATCACTTCAGTTGAAATATAATATATTATTCTCCAGCCTTTTACCTTTACTCTGTTTGTGTCTCTGCTTCAAATGCATTTCTTGAAAGCAGCATATTGTGGGTGTTCTGATTTTTAATCCACTCTGCCATCCACTTCTGTTTTAGGGGAGAGTTCATTCCATTTACATTCAAAGTTATAATTACTAACTCTTCATTGCTTCCATTCTATCTCCCTTCTGTTTGTATTTTTTCCCCTTCTTTTCACCACATCTTTTCCCAGTATTTTTTCTCCCCAGTTTTACTACTTCTCTCAATGTGTTTACCCTCTTTAACCATTCCCTCCCTTTTCTTTCTTTTTCTCCCTTCTCTCCCATCTATCAGTCCCTCCTTCACCCCTCCCCACACTTTCCCCTCTTAATACTTGAAAGATAAGATACATTTCTAAACTTAACTGAATGTGTGTGTTAATTCCTCTTTGAGACAAATCTGATGAGAGTAAGATACAGGTGGTTCTCATCTCTCCCCCTTCCCCCTTCCCCTCTATTGCAATAGGTCCTTTGAACCTCTTCATGTGATGTAACTTACCCTATTCAATCTCCTCTTCCACTAATCTCTTTACTATCCCTTCTTTTTAAGGAGATATTATTTTTAAATCATTCCATCAAATCATGGACAAGTCATGAGTGCCCATTACTTCTGGCCAAGTATATTTCCTCTTATAGTGCTACTATTCTTAAGAGTTATTGAGAATCTTTTTACCAGGTGGGGATATAGCCAGTATCATCTTATTGGATAAGTTTTTTTTCTTCTCCACTTTTTACCTTTTCATGTATCTCTTGTTTCTTCTGTTTGAAGATCAAATTTTCTATTTAGCAATGTAATTTACCCCATCCAACTTCTCCCTTCCTGCAGTCTCTTTATTGTCCCCCCTTTTAATGAAACATATATATATATGTATATATATATATATATATTTATACATATTTTATATCATTCTGTCAAAGTCATGGACATACTGTGAATGTCCACGCCTTCAGTCTAAGTATATTCCCTTTAACAGAGTCACAATTCCCAGATGGGAAGTCTTATTGGATAACAATTTTTTCTTTTTCTTCTGTTTACCTTTTTTTGTGTCTCTTGAGTCTCCTGTCTGTAGATCAAATTTTTTTTTTGTTTTGGTCTAGTCTTTTTATCAGGAAAGAGTGAAAGTCATCTATTTCATTAAATGGTCTTCTTTTTCCCTGAAAGAGAAGGCTCAGTTTTACTGGATAGTGGATTATTGGTTTTAATCCAAGTTCCCTTGTCCTCCAGAATATCATATTCCAGATCCTTCAATCCCTTAATGTTGATGTAGTCAGGTCCAATGTAATTCTGACTGTGGCTTCTTTGTATTTGAATTGTTTCTTTCTGGCTGCTTGCAGGAGTTTCTCCTGAAAGAGTTTTTATGGAGTTTGGCCACAATATTACTTGGTGTTTTTATTTTAGGATAGCTTTCAGGAAGGGACCTATGTATTCTTTTAGTGACTCTGGTTCCAGAATATCAGAGCACTTCCCCTTAACTTTATCCTGAAGTATGGAGTCCCGGCTTATTTTTTGATCAAGGTTTTCAAGTAATCCCATGTTTCTTAAATTGTTTCTTCTGAATCTGTTTTCCAGGGTAGTATTTTTTAATCAATGAGGTATTTTACATTTTCTTCATTTTTTTTTCTTTTTTTGATTTTGTTGAACGATTCTTGGCATCTCATGAAGTTAGTTTCCACAGATTCCAATCTTTTTAAGGAAGAATTTTCTTCATTAACCTTTTCATCTCCTTTTCCAATTGTTCAATTATATTTTTAAAGGAGTTGTTATCTTTATCCATTTGTCCAATTGAGAGAGTCAGTTTCTTTTTGTATTTGTCCAATTGTATTTTTAAAATATTTAATTTTTCTGTCATTTTTATTATAAGATTTTAATTTTTCTCTTGCATAGTGTTCATTTTCTCTTAAATTTATTTTCCCAATTTTTTCCATTTGATTTTTAAGAAATTAAGAAATATTTCTGTGCTGGAGACCAATTCATATTTCCCCCTGAAGCTTCCCTTATAATGCTCCTTCTATCCTCCTTTTCTGAGCTTGTATCCTTATCTCCAAGATAAGATTCAATAGACTCTGCTTTGCACTGATGTTATGTTTCCTTAGAGTCTTGTATTGGGGAGAGGCTGGTTAGCAGATCTTCAGTGTTGAGCTCATTGGGGTTAGGAACACCAGGGGGTTTCTCAGTGGACCAATTAGTGATGAACTGGAATCTTTCTCTGGATTGTCTGTATTGGGGGCTCCCTGGGACTGGGACTGGATCTGAGTTATCCTTACACAACCTGGGCCAGATCCTCAAGGCTAGAAAGACCAAAGACTCTCCTATATTCAACACTAGGGAAGATCTGAGGCCCACACCCAGGCCTTGAACAAAATGAGAACACTTGGGGCTGTTTGGGTGTTTGTATTGGAGAAAGTCAGACCCTCCCACACTATCAACTGGAGTTCCACTGGAAACATGGGACTTGGGCCTTCCAGAGCAGCTGAGCTGGCTGGCTGGGTGTCCTGGGTAACTGTGTTGGAAGTCTCTAGGTTAGTCCACTGCACACATGCAATGACCTCCATCAATCCCTGGCTTCACTCTGCTGCCTGTGCACTGGGTCTCTGTTCTCTTCCCTGGACACCTCCATGATCCATGACAGACCTTGCTGGAAGATGTTCCCTTCTGTTCTTCTGTGAGTTCTGTTGATCCAAAATCTTTTAAGAGGCTTGATTCATTTTTGGTTCTGAGGGAAAGCCAGGAGAACTGAAAAAAATGCATGACTTCTTTTTGCCATCTCAGTCAGAAGTCCTCAACAATATGTTGTTTACAAAAAACACACTTAAGTTCAAGGCATACACAGAGTTAAAATAAAAATTTGGAGTAGAATTTATTTCATACTACCTCATCTAAGAAAGGCAGGTGAAGAAATTATGATTTCAGACAAAATTTAGGCTAAAATACATTTAAAAAATATTCACAGAGAGGGGGCAGCTAGTGGCGCAGTGGATAGAGCACCGGCCCTGGAGTCAGGAGTCCCTGAGTTCAAATCAAGCCTCAGACACTTAATAATTATCTAGCTGTGTGGCCCTGGGCAAGCCACTTAACCCCATTGCCTTGCAAAAAAAATATTCACAGAGACTATATTTTGATAAAAGATATCATAGGCAATGAAGTAATATTAATCCTGAACCTATGAACCAAATACTATAGAAACTAAATTTTTAAAAGAAAAATTAAATGAATTGCAGATGGAGATAAATAATAATATTATTACCCTTTCCGAACTTGGTTAATTTAACCAAAAAAGAAGTTAAGAAAATGAATAGAATTTTAGGTAAACTAGATATGATCCATATCTCAAGAGAATTAAAAGAGAATAGAAAGGAATATAATTTTTATCAGTGGTTCATGATCACATATTGGAATATAAAAATATGGGAAAAAGCAGAAATAATAAAATTATCCCTTTCAGATCAACATATAATAAAATATATTTAATACGTGATGAAGGAAAAATATTTAAAACTAATTTAAAGAGATTAAAGGACCTAATTTAAAGAACGAATGGGTTAAAGAACAAATCATAGGAACATTAATTTCATGATAAAGAAATATATTGAAAAAACATATCGAAATCTATGGAACAGAAAAAGCAGTGATTAGAGGAAAATTAATATCTATAAATGCTAACATCAACAAAATAGAGAAACAGTAGATTAATAAATTTGATATGCAATTAAAAAATTCAGAATAGACAAATTTAAAAATCCCCACTTAAACTATAATTTAAAAATTCTAAAAATTGAACATGAAGTTAATAAAATTGAGAGTAAAAACTTGCTGAATTAATAAATAAAACCAGGAGATGGTTTTATGAAAAAGAAAATCCAAGTAAATAAGATAAGCAATAAGTAAGTTTGATTCAAAAAAGAGAGAAAAAATTAAAACACTAAGAAAAAGATGAAATGCCCCTGACAAAAATGAAATCAAAACAATTTTGGTCAATTATTTGCTAATAAATTGAACAATTTAACTGAAATGGAAGAACATTAAAAAAATAAATTGCATAGATTAGCAGGAGGACATAGAATATCTAAGTAGATCAATTTTTGGAAAAGATATTGAACATGCCATATATGACCTTTTCAAAGAGAAAAACACCAGGACCAGATGAATATATAAGTGAATTTTATGGCATAACATAATGATGAACTAATTTCAATATTAAGTGATTAATTTAGAAAAATAAGTAAAGAAGGATTTCTACCAAGTTCCTTTTATAAAGTCCATATGATACTAAAAGTTGCCCAAAGAAGAGTAAAAAGAGAAAAAGGTCAATTATAAACCAATTTTGTTAATGAAATTGGATGGCAAAATGCTAAATAAAATACCAGCTAAAACTTTATAACAATCTATTAAAGAGATCATACATTATGATAAAGTGAGATTTATATCACCACTAAAGAGATGATCTAACATAAGCAAAACTTTTAGCAAAAGTGATTAGATCAATCATAATGGTAAAAATAATATACTTTTATCAATAGATAAAGAAAAAACTTTTGTTAAGGTTCAATTCTTGCCAATTAAACAATATCAGTTTCTTTGAATGCATTTCTGAATCCTCTGATATGGAAGATAGCTGTCAATTTGACATTCTTTACTAGTTGCATTCAAAAAGCAATGTAGTAGCAGCAGTTGTAGTAGTAATATAGTAGTAGTAGTAGTAGTAGTAATCATCATAGTAGTAGTAGTAGTAGTAGTAGTAGTAGTAGTAGTAGCAGCAGCAGCAGCAGCAGCAGCAGCAGCAATGGTAATGTTAGTAGTAGTAGTAGTAGTAGAAGAAATAGTAACAGTAGCAGCAGCAGTAGAAATATTAGCAACAGTAGCAGTAGATTGGTTCTTGTCCTTCATTATCAAAGAAGACCAAAATGGCATCAGTATGTCTCAGACAAATGACAGTGGTTCAACTGCGACTTATCAGACCAATATGAGTTCAGAATACTCTACCACAGGTTGGCCACAAATAGTCCATGTGAACACCTGAGGTATTTACCCTAAACTTATAGATGTCACGTTTCCTTTGAGTTGCTTCAATTCTGCCTTCCTCATAGAGTGCGACCCCCTTCCTCATGAGGGCATGCTATGCTGGGTGGTCCTGTGCCAGTGTGTCCCATGCTGTACAATCAGTTCTGAAGCTCTTCAATGAGACCTTCAGGGTGTCTCAGTATCATTTCTACTGACCCCCTTGTGAGCACTTGCCCTGTGTAAGTTCTTTATAAAATAGTTTTCTTGGCAAGTGTACATCTGGCATTCTAACGATGTGTCCAGCCCATCGTGGTTGCATTCTCTTCTCCTGCCAGGTGATCTTCAGAATCTTCCTAAGACAATTTAAATGGAAGCGATTCAGTTTCCTGACATGGTGCTAGTAGACTGTCCAGGTTTCATAGGCATATAGCAATGAGGTCAGCACAATGGCTCTGTAGACTTTCAGTTTGGTAGTCAGTCTAATACCTCTACTCTCTCCCAAAAACCTCTCAAATACTGAAATAGTCCTGGCAATGCAAGTGTCAACCTCATTGTCAATGTGACCCTCCTTTGAAAGGACACTGCCAAGGAAAGTGAACTTATACATAGTAATCAAAACTTCTCCATTTGCTGTAATTGATGGTTGCACATCTAGTGCTGACTGTTGGAGCACCTGGGTTTTCTTGGTGTTCATTGTTAGACTAAAATGAGCCCAAGCAGCTGAGAATCGATCCATACTTTGTTGCATCTTAGCTTCAGAGGCTTCATTGAGGGCACCATCATCTGCAAACAGAAGATCATGCACCAACACTTAGCTTGCAGCCTTTTCAATTGAAAGAATTTTCCATCAGTGCAGTAGCTGACCTTGAGGTCATGTTCATGCTCAGTGAAGGCTTTTGTTAACATGGCTGAAAACATCCTGCTAAAAAGAATGGGAGCAAGAACACATTCTTGTTTTTCCTCCATTGGTGACTGGGAAATCTCAAGAGCATCATCCACTATCCAGAACCCGGACAGGCATGCTATCATGAGATTGATGTACAATACTGATGAACTCTGGACAACCAAATTTAGATATAATTATCCATAAACCCTTGTGACTGCTGGTGTTAAAGGCCTTGCTCAGATCTACAAAAGTTGTTTACAGACCTCTGCTCTGCTCCTTGAATTTTTCCTGGAATCGTCAGGCAGCAAATACCATATCGACTGTTCCCTGACTTTTTCTAAAATAATAGTAATAATAACAATAGTATTAGTAGCATTAGAAGTAGCAGTAGTAATTGTTCTTGCTGTTCAATCATTTCAGTTGTGACTGACTCTTTGTGATCTTATTTTGAGTTTTTTTCGGTAAAGTCATTTGAAAGGTGTACCACTTCCTTCTCCAGCTCATTTTACAGATAAAGAAAATGGGAAAAAATGTGGTAAAATGACTATCCCAGGGTCATACAGTTACTAAGTGTCTAAGATCATATTTCAACTCAAGTCTTCCTGATTCAAAGCTAAGCACCCTATTCCCTGGGTTGGTTAACCGCCCCATAGAGCACAATAAAATATTGATATCTATGAGTTATATAATACTTAGCACTTTCCAGGCAATGTACTAAGTATTTTGTAATTATTATCTCACTTCATCCTCAACCACCCTCCTTCCCAACCCCCCACCCCCACCCCAAACCTTGAAAGATAGGTGCTAACATACCATTTTACAGGTGAGGAAACTGAAGCAAATGGATGTGACATAGTTTGCTCAGGGTCAAAGAGCTAATACATGTCTGAGACTGGATTTCAATTCAGCTTTTTCTGATTCATGTAGTTTCTCAGCATATAGGTCCTAGTGCCAAATAATGACTACTTTTTAAATAAAATTCTGATTTTTCCACAACTATACTAATTCCACACTTCTTATTGCAAATGAGTCTACATTATGATTTAGTTTCAGAACAAACTTTAGCTAATTTAATTGGATTTACAATTACAACTGGTTACGTGCAAAATCTCGGTTTTCCTAAGGGCCATGAGCTGTCAGCACCTAAAATTTTAGAGCCTGCTGTTTTCAGTTAGCTCACTTTCAAAGACCCAGGACCGCAGTCTCACATTTCCTTCCATCTCCTTTTGGAGTCTCTGGAACTCTAAGGATTGGGAAACATTCCACCAATAATTCAAATGTAGATATTTAGAATGTTCTACTCAAACAGTTTCATGCTGCAAATTTATTTCTATAGTTTCCATTTGCTAAATATTAGAACTCGATTTAAAATACATTTGATTGAAATTGCTATCAGCCCCCCTCACCAGTTATTCATATATTTCTTATTTCAGTAATATAAAAAACCCCAAGCCTCTCAAACCTCTTTCCAAAACTTCAAATTTGTTACATTCGTGTCACCTTTCATTCAAACTGTGTAAAAGCACACTAAATCTTCCTTAAATATTTTACCCTTATTTCTACTCATTTAAACCTCTAGTAGGTTCCTCCACTTGTCCCTGGTTGCACAAATGACTTTGAAAAAGAATATTAACTTCAAACTGATCTTTTTATTGTACTCTGATTCCATCCTGCACTTTTATATTCCATTTTTCTAAAGTCCATCTCCTTTTGTTTCCCAATTACATTAAAGTCTAATATACCACTGAATCTCTCATATACAGATTTGCTTATACAATAACAATTAATTGTTATACATTTACATCTTGATTTGCAGTCTATTTATTTTTTATTTTTATTATTTTTTTGCCAGGTAAAAGGGGTTAAGTGGCTTGCCCAAGACCACACAGCTAGGTAATTAATAAGTATCTGAGGCTGGATTTGAACTCAGGTACTCCTGACTCCAGGGCCGGTGCTCTATCCATTGCACCACCTAGCCACTGCCATTTTTTATTTTTTCAAAGTTCTTTCTTTTTTTTTTTCCAAAAAACATTTATTTTTCCAATTATATGAAAAGATATTATTCAAAATTCCTTTTTGTAAAGTTTTTCCTTCCCACCTTTCTCTACCTCACCCCTAAGATGGTAAGTAATTTGGTATTGATTATACATGTATAATCATGTTAAACATATTACCACATTCTTTTCCATGCATATTTACATGCAGTCAAAAAAGAACTAGGACAAAAGAGAAAAATCACAAGCAGGGAAAATACCAAAACAAAACAAAACAAAACAAAGAAGAAATTAATATGTTTTGATCTACATTCAAATGCTACAGTTCTTTTTCTATATGTGGATGGCATTTGCTATGGCAAGTCTTTTAGGATTGTCTTTGATCACTAAGAATAGGGGCCATCCAGGATGGAGGGGGAGGTCCTGAAGGCATGGTCAAACAGGGATTCACTTAGACGCAATGTATAGGGGCTTGGGGTTAATGGAAAAGAGGAGACGTTGGGGAGGCAAGGTAAAACCAACTAGCTATTAATTGTAGGTGGAAGCAAACCAAAATAGAGGGTTCTCCTAAGTCGATAGGGGCTTTGAATCACAGTAATTCAGGTAACAGAGAGCATGGAGTTGATGAGAACTGAATGAGAAATAATGCATTGTTTGTAATGAGGGAGAAAGGTGGGTTCATTGTTAGAAAATTGAATTAAAGATAGTATCATCAGAGAGTTCATAGGCCTGTTGGGTTACTGGAGGTTGGGGCTCCAATATCTGAGCTAAAGTCTCACATGGGGCCAGGCTTGGAGATTCATCCAAAGATGGTAGATGATCAAAGACTGAGAGATGCACTGAGGGGTCCCTCAGCTCTCAGAGAGGCCTTGTAAAGGATGTTGGGCTGTGGGCAACCTTAGTCATAGCATCAAAGATCTTGGTTAAATGGATCCCAGCCTTGTGATGATTTCAGCATCAGCTTCCTGTCTTCACTGCCACATCTGGTATCTTAGCCTCTGATGCTCTTGACACAAGGCCTCCATCTGAGACCTTGTTCCTTTAGAACTATACTTGATGATTCAAGTCTTGGAACTTCAAGGGTCTGCTGACTAAGAACCTTTTTAAAACTTGGTTAAAACCATTCTTATCTCAACTTTTTCAGAATTGAAGAATATCGGGCCTGACTGCTGGGACTTGGGGATAGCAACTCTTGCTACCACATCCTGGCTTCAATTTCTAGTCTGCCCTGCTCTACTCTGCTCAGTTAAAGGCACTAGCATCAGACTGATTGAGGGATCAGTATATCAAAATCATCTTTATGCTCTATTTTGGTTAGTCCCAAAGCTGGGCTTGGGGAGTGCATTGGGTGAGAAGGCATTTCGAAGACAATTTGCTCAGAAAATTGTTGAAGAAAAAGGGACATGGAGACCCAATGAGAAATATTCTGGAGAGCAGAGATCTCCTGACTCTCACATCCTTTTTCCTGGCCAGGATAGTTTGAACACAAAAATTACTAGAAAGTGGAGAAGTGAGGAAGGACAGCTGTAAATTGGAGGAGGAGACATCCAGCATCTGAACTTCTTTTACAGGACTAAGCCTGGGTCAGACAATGGAGGTGTATGATGGTGAGTTTTTCTTCCAGAACTACCCCCCCCATTCTCCTTTAGTGTTAACTTGTCATAGAGAACAACTAACAGAGTAACTAGACAAAGAAATTTGTGGAAACTCTTAGAGAAAACTGGGAAACTAGAATTGAGGATGTTGCACCCATAAGCAGTGACCTTCATGCCAGTGGCCATTAAGAAATGAGAACTTTTAGCTGATAATTGAGAAATGTGGCTTAGGAGGAAACCGATCTTCTTTTTGGCATTCTGGCACAACTATGGAGAAGGTTAGGGCTACTGGCATTTCCTGGGGACCTGATTGTCAGAACCTCTTAAAGATCACAGCAGGGAGAGTCTTTGAAGGGAGGGAGAAGGTCTTTGAAAATCTCTTCTAGGTCAGGGATGTTTCATCCTGAAACTTAAGCCTCTGAAATCTGTGTAGGAGGTAATAGGTTGACATATCTAATAGACTGATTGGCCTGAGGGACAGTGGTGAAGACTCCAAGATCATTGCTCCTTCTAGGTCTTTGTTCTTACTTATGAATGCTGGGTTTAGTGTCCATTGGGTTAGATAACATGGATCATTATCCCCCTCTTCATATGAGCAAATATATAAATGTGTATATGCATGCATGTGTGTGTGTGCATGTGTATGTTCATGTATGTGTCTCTTTGTGTGGTGGAAAAGTTAATCATTGGTGGAGGAAGGAATAGAGAAAGTATAATACAGAGTCATCACTTAAGCAGAGTTTCAGAGAATAAGCAAAGATTTTTGAGGTCTGTTTGATATGGGAGGGCAGTTTCAGGCATGGAGAACAGCTGAGGTCAAAGAGTGAATGAGGAAGATGGAACATTATGAATGAGGAATGTGTGAACATTGGTTAGACTTGACTATAAAATGTGTAGAAAAGAATCGTATACAAAAAGATTGGAAAGAGAGATTGGGGCTTGGTCATGAAGAGTTTCCAAAGACAATAAAAATAACGTTTGACTATAAAATTGAAAGGTAACCATTGGAGTCTGGTGAATTGTGGAATGATGGCATCAGAGCTGCACTTCGTCTTATTTATTTGTGTAGTTCTGTGCAGGGTGGATTAGAGAAGAGAGGTTTGAAGTAGGGAGGCCAATGAAGAGATTATTACAATAGCTCCAGTAGTAGGTGATAAGAGATTGAACTTAGGGAGTTCCAGTGGAAGTAGATAAAAGAGGATAGTTGGAGGTGGACAGGCCCAGAGGCAAATGATTGGATATGTGGGGGGTGAGGTCAATTAATGGAGAGTCAGTTATAACATTGCTTCCTTGAAGAGTTTTGTGCTGCAGAATCATCACTGAAGAGCATCTTTACCTCTGACTGACGTCCCCATGCCCTTGGAACTACTCTGCTTCTTTTTGAGAATTAATGGGGATCTGAATTAGGACTTCATTGTGGACCAGTGATGGTGAGGAAGGTATTGTGGCTTGGCAATGAGGGAAGATCAATCAGAATTCCCTCAATACTTCCCAAAGGGGCATTTGTTCTAACCAGAGGGATATTACTGGGAAAAATAGTGTATTTTTAAATAAAAGTGGATAAGAGCCATAGCTTATCTACTATTGAATGCAGTCATGCCCAATGCTTTCTGTTAGTCTGTAGCTCAGAATGTCATAAGTCACAGGTCATCCCATGAAACAGCTGGAAGGAGGGATGGTGTAGACGCTGACCTCCCATCCTTTTGTGCTCAATTTGTGATAGATTGCCTCCTTATGTGGAGTGCTCCATTGCAAGACCTAATGAAAGCTAATCTATTTAACACAAAATGGATAATAGAATTTCTGCAAGGAGATGATATATTGAAAAGAACAGGAATGAAGCAAGGAAGAACAAGTAAGAGGAATTGACTGAGCTCATTCATTTTCTATTGTTAGCATGAGCTCTTGATTAATCACAGTTACAAAGTCAAAGCAATGATCGTGGAATCTTCTGAACTCATATTGGTCTGGTCAGTCACAGTCTTCCCCATGATCTCAACATCATGATGCCATTTTGGTTCTCTTTGAGCAGGAAGAACAACAGTCAACCAACAATGTGGTAAATGTGGACACATTCTCCTTTTTTCTCAATTTTTAATGTCTTAATAACATCACAAGGGAAACACTTCCTGGTCAAGGTGAGAGTTTAAACTTTTAGCCTTCAGATTGAATCATGTGATGGGCTTCCTCTCCTGAGAAGTCATGTAGTCCTAGGAAGAAAGGATTTACTGAGCAAGAAAATGTATTCACTCTTTACCTCTTAAATATTCCCAGGAGTCATTATGACTGGAAAGAGCCACGGTAGCTAGGTGGTGCAGTGGATAGAGCACCGGCCCTGGAGTCAGGAGGACCTGAGTTCAAATCTGGCCTCAGATATTTAATAATTTCCTAGCTGTGTGACCTTGGGCAAGTCACTTAACCCCATTGCCTTAAATAAATAAAAAAAATGATGACTGGGAAGATCCATCTCCCAGAGACTGGAGGAAACAGCTAACCTCAAATCACAAGAAAACTACTTAGTTCGAGGTCCTGTCTTTGGAAGACAAATTAGTCTTTGTTTCATTAAATAAAATATTTTTTTAAACAGTGGTAAATTATAAATGAATCATTTTGCATCTCTTGGCAGGTATGCTCAAAACAATTTTTACCAATAGGACACACAACCAAAAAGTCAAAAAAACCCATTTAGATTGAAGAGCACATTAATGAATGGGGTAGGTAGGCATTAATATTGCATCCCAGTCAGAGAGTAATGGGATCTGGGGCAACTATCTGTCCTATATTTTAGCTTTTTCCTTTTTTGGGCTGACTTATGCTCCTCCAGGTCTATTCCTATGGTGGTTCAGATCTGATTTTGATGTAGTCATCCCTCAAAGGGGGAAAGATCCATGTATTAATGAAGGTGACTGCCTCTGAGCCTGAGGCCAACAGAAAACTGAATTTCATTGCATTTCTGAGTACATATGAAGGATGGTGGGAGGATAGAAAGCTTCCAGTAAAAGGAAGGATGCCCTTGAACAGAGCATCTCAACACAGGGAAGTTCCAAGGTTGTTGTTGTCTATAACAAGGGAAATGAAGACCTGAGAGTGGAGTCACAATAGCTTCAGACACAGTCTATGAGAACTTTGAAGAAGATACTCACTGTGCTCCATCACTGGAGAGGTGCCAGCCTGGGTCAGGGGAGGAAGTGAAGGGGGAAAGCAAGGGGAATTGATCTAATCAGCCATAGTTGGACACACAGAAATTTATGTCAAACATAGTGATGCCATTTTGATCTTCAAAAACAAAGGACAAGAATCAACTAACTATGGGGTAGGTAAAGGGGCTAAAAGTAAACACCATCTGGCAACTTCCCATCTTCTTATATATAGGGTAACTTTGTGCTAAGTGCTATTGCTTCTAGTGGCTGAAAAATTGTTAGTAATTTTGATGCCCTCTTCAATTCTTATGCCCTTGGACTTATACTGGTTGTCTTTTTTTCCTAATTACAGATTTTCCTTGGAATGACTGACTCTGGCATCAGATATACAGCTTTTGGCATGGCATTGCAATCTAGAGAGGATGTTCACCTAGGCAACTCAAACCTGGGGAAACTGCAGTACTCAGAGTAAAGGGAATGAGGATGAGAAGGAAGAGAATTTCAGAGGGACTGGCCTTAGAGAAATCTTTGAGGTGATGGAGTCTGTCCTCCATGTGATAGAAAGAGAAACAAGTAATAGGAGAGCTAGGAATCTGATCCCAAGAGCCCTGACTCTCTCAGTCTCAGCATTTAGAATCAGCTGAGACTTTCTGGAACTTCTCCATGGTCTGGATTGGGTGGAAGGGAATCCTCCAATGAGTTCCTTCTTTGTGTCCTCAGATTCAGGTAACAGTGAGTTAGGGTGCACCTCTTTTTTTCTTTTTTAATAGTATTCTATTTTTCCCAATTATATATGATGAACATTTTTGCCATACATTTTTACAGTATCTTGTGCTCCAAGTTTTTCTTTTTCCCTTTCTTCTCCTCTTCTTATAATGATGGGTAATTTATATAGTTTATATATGTGCTATCATGTGAAACATATTTTCCTATTAGTCTCAAATGGGGAAGAAGAATCAGATCAACAGAATAAAATAACCATGAGGAATAGTAAAGTAATTGAAAAATGCTTGTATCTGCATTCAGAGTCCATCAGTTTTTCATCTGGATATTGATATTCTTTTCCTTCCTGAGTGCTCTTGTATTATTGTGCTGGTGAGAGGAGCTTAGTTATTTAAAGTTCATCATCATACAATAAATATACATAATAAATATATATATAATATACAATAAATATATATATATATGTGTGTGTGTGTGTGTGTGTGTGTGTGTGTGTGTGTGTGTGTGTGTGTATTATTTACCTTGTTCTACTCACTTTGCAAGTCTTTCCAGGTTTTTCTAAAATCTGCCAGTTCATCATTTCTTATTGCACAAAATAGTCTATTACATTCATATACCTCAGCTTGTTCAGCCATTCCATAACTGATCCTCTCAATTTCCAATATTTTGCCATGATGAAAAGAGCTACTTTAGATATTTTTGTACTTGTAGTTCCTTTCCCTTTTTTATGATGCCTTTGCAATATAAACCTAGTACTGGTATTGATGGATCAATACCACAGTTTTGTAGCCCTTTGGACAGAGTTCCAAAATGCTATCCGGAATGGTTGGATCAGTTCATAACTCCACTAAGAGTGTTTTAGTTTTCCAGTTTTCCCACATTCTCTCCAACATTTATCATTTTGCTTTTTTATTAGATAAGCCAATCTGATATGTCTGAGTTGGTATTGTAGTGATTTTAATGTGCATTTTCATAATCAAAAGTGTTTTAGAATGCTTCACATTGACCTATTGTGGCTTTGATTTCTTCATCTGAAAACTGTCTGTTCATATCCTTTGCCCATTTATCAACTGGGGAATGGCTTGTATTCTTATGAATTTGTCTCAGTTCTGTATATCTTTGAACAATGAGACCTTTATCAAAAACACTTGCTGTAAAGTTTGTTTCCTAGCTTTCTGATTTCCTCCTAATCTTGATTGCATTGGTTTTATTTGAAGAAAAGACTTTTAATTTAAAGTAATCAAAATAATCATTCTGTATTTGGTAATGCTCTTTCTTATTTGGTCATGAGTTCTTCCCTTCTTCCTAGATCTGAGATACAATTCCTTGCTCCTCTAATTTCCTTATGGTGTCTCCCTTCATGTCTCAATCAAGATCTTGGTTGGTCTATCCTTAGTTTGTGTCCTATTGATTTCTGGTCTTCTCAGCAATTTTTTAAAAATTGTGAACCTTTATTCCAGAAGCTGAAATCTTTGGGTTTATCAAACACTAGATTGCTATAGTGATTTACTACTGTGTCCTTTATACCTAAGATATTACTGATCCCCTGCTCTCTTTCTTAATCAGTACTTTAGAGTTTTGATGATTTCTGTTTTAAAATATAGTTTAAGATCTGGTATCGTTGGACCACCTTCCTTGGTATTATTTTAAAATTAATTTCCTTGACTTTTTTACATTTTGCTTTTTCAGTTGAATTTTTCTTTTTTACTTTTTCTAGTTCTATAAATTAACTTTTGGTAGTTTGGTTGATATAGCACTCAGTATCAATTAATATAGACAAAAAATTATCATATTTTATTATATTTACTCAGTGTGTTCCAGGGAACAATTTTTAATTGTTTAGAATTGACTTTATTTTTGGGAGAAATGTTTTGTAAGGACTGTGGGTTTTTGAACTGCTTTTCTATTTGGTTATTTTTACCTTTTGTGCAGTTTTTTCCAAAGTTTTCTCTTACCTCTCATATAATTTTTAAGCTTCTTTTTAAGTGCTTCTCCAAGTTCTTTCTGGACTTGAGACCACTTCAAGTTTTTCTTTGGGGTTTTGCCCATAAGGTTTTATTTTTAGGTTTTTGTAAGGCAAAGGGGGTTAAGTGGCTTGCCTAAGGCCACAAAGCTAAGTAATTATTAAGTGTCTGAGAATGGATTTGAACCCAGGTACTCCTGACTCCAAGGCCAGTGCTTTATCCACTATGCCACCTAGCTGCCCCTGCCCATATGGTTTTTGACATCATTGTTCTCTTTTGGTTTTGTTCCTTCGACTTCCACATCACCATAATAGCTTTCAAGGGCCAGATTCTTTTTTCAGTGTGGAATTCCTTATTGTTTTTGCCTTTTTTGGGGGGGTTGGGTGTATGGCTTTCCCTCTCACTTAAATTTCTGATTTGCTCCAGACTGAAAGGGACACTGTCTCAGATTTCTTCTGTCAGGGATTTCAGGTTCTGCTTCACCTGGTATTGTACTGATGTTTCCCTGAACTCCATAGGGGACCTCCATGTCTGATGTTCCAGTGTGGGGGTTGAATGAAGGTTGACTGGTGCAATTGTAGGCCATAAGGGTCTGGCAGTTTACCCAGTGGTGAACTGGGGTCTTAAAGGGAGTATCTGGTGACTGAGACCTGGGGGGGATTATTCTGTTTTTCTAGGAGTTCCACTAAAGAATGTGGTGTTTTGGCCTCTGCAGGATGCCTATTTGCCTGGGTCTGCATGTAATGTTTCTTGAAGTGGAGTCAGTCAGTCCCTTGGTTATAGTTCAGCATGTGAAGGGACCTGGTAATGACCCTGACCTGGTCCACCACACTGGGGCTAAGATCTTGTAGTTTTTATTTTATTTTTTTAGTTTTTGCAAGGCAATGGGGTTAAGTGGCTTGCCCAAGGCCACACGGCTAGGTAATTATTAAGTGTCTGAAGCCAGATTTGAACTCAGGTTCTCCTGACTCCAAGGCCAGTGCTCTATCCACTGCACCACCTAGCCGTCCCCTTAGATCTTGTAGTTTTGCTGAGTTGGGGCTTGATGCAATGCTGCCTCTCCTAGCCTTGACTCCCTTCTTCCCCTTTCATTGGAGTGGGACAGACTTTTTTGCAGTTGTTCCAAGTGTTTTGGGCTAAAAGATTGTTTCTTTGCTTATTCTATAATTTCAGAATTTGTTTGGAAGTTCTCTTTTATGGTTGTGTGGAAGTGATTATGGGAGGCTTGGAGTGATTTCCTGACATTCTGCCATTTAGCTCCTGGACGTCTGGGGTCTACCTTTTAGTTGACAGGATTATCAAAACTGACAAAAGAGAAAAATGACAAATACTTGAACAAGGACAATGATTCAATCTTGGTAGAATTATTAATGGATTCACCCTTTCTGTAAGAAAATTTAGAACTGTGACTCAGATTGAATTAAGCTATGCCTACTCTTTGACCCAAAGAGAGATTTCTGAGTAATGGTGGCCAAATGAGAGTCTGGGAATGACCATGAAGATGGCCACTCCTCCTAGCTCATGGTCAGTGCTATTCTTGAAGAAGCACCTTTAACCATAGAGGTTTTCATTGATGGAGCCTGTCCTTGGGAGAATCTACTTGCTTGAATAGACAAAGGAAGTGGAATCTAAGTTCAAGGATAAAGGAGAAGTTTGTTCCAGAATAATGCCAATGGAAAGGAAGGGTAAAACAGGGAAAGTTTTGGGAAGGATGGAAGTTTTGTGGTGGACAAGTGATTTATGGCATTAGTCAGAGATCTTGCTTCACCAGGATTAGAGGAACAGGGGGTGTGAAGTTGCTTCCTATTGGATTGAGGAGGCACCAGGGTCTCGAATCTTATCTTCCAAAGTCCTGTGGTAGGGAGGACAGTGTTGGTATAGGGTTCTAAGTACCAGTACTGGGCATTGACCACTAAAATCCTGAAGACTGGTTCCTCTGGAACTGGTCTGAATTCAAAGTAGGACCAATACTTTGGTTTCTTGCAGAAATTACCAGAAGATATTTCCCATGGAGAATGTACCCTAGGTGGACAGGCAGACCTTGTATCTGAGGCTGAGTTCACCTCTCTCTCTCTAGACCTTTGTCTTCATTTTTCCTTTCAGCATTGAGTCTGGGGGTCAGAGACCTTTCTTTGAATTGTTTTCTTGGAGGTGAAATGTTGTCTCTCGTCTTCGCGATTTGGTGTTAAAAAGATGGGCCTCATGCTGAGATCTTGGACCTCACAGAGCCAGAGTTCACAGCAAGATGTTCTCCAACTCCTATGTCTCAGAGTGGAAATAGCATGGCCAGGCTTTAGTGGGTGGAAGCCACTGGTACAGCTAGCATATCCTGAGTCTGACCTCTCTTGGACTGTTCTATCTTCTCCTGTCTGCTCAGAAAATCCTGGAAATCTCAGGTCAAAGGCTCAGCATGGGCTTGACTCTGTCTAGGTCAGGCCCAGGACTGGAATGAACTGGGACAGGAGGGACTCTATGATAAAGGCCTTTGCACAGAAATCTTCTTGGCTGGAGGCAAGGTTCTTGGACTGGGCAGATCCTAGAACTTTCTGGTCATCTGCATCTGCCCTGTGCTGAATTCATAGAAGAACTGAAGGCAGGGAATTTTGGGGCAAGGTTCTGGATTGATAACTTGTTCTTCTCTTCCAGGTCTGTGCTGCACCTATATTATTAGGATGTAGAAAGGTGACTCTTTGGCCTATATGTCATCCTGTTGAGGGCTATCAGGGAAGGAGAAGATGTCAATGGGTCCAATACTTGCATCCTTTGTTCCCACAGGATGTTCCCACATCCTTTGTTGTTTGGATGTGATCAGTGCAGTGATTTTGGAGAACTAAAGTTTCCTAGCTTTTAAAACTGAAATGAACCTTACATCTTGGCACCTGAGGTCAGATGAAGGAAGCCATTGGCTTCCATAGATAATCATTTAGATAGGAATTATAAGCAGCTCTTCTGAACCCCCACCTGGTCCTTGTTACATATCAAGCTCCTCAGTCTTCCTTAGGCCTGTGTAAGAGGGGTGTTGAACACCTCAATTACCCTCTTAATATACCCAACAAGATGCTTAGGTGAGAATTCTTTTGATTAAGTCACTGAATAATCCATCAATGGCACAGACTAGACATGTACCACTGAGTAGGAGTAAAGACTTTCCAAACACTGAATTGAATCCTATGATGAAATACTTTGATCATGGTTAGAAGAATCAGGGGCCCTTCTGGAGGCAGGAGAGTCTGAGGTGAGATGTGCAGGTGCATTCTAGCTATCAGCCCAAGGGAAGGGGAAGTCTTATGGAGTTCAATGATCCCTCCACCTATGGTTTGTCATTTTCCTTTTAGGCCCATTTGCTGAAGACATTTCTGCCTTTGATGAAGCTGATTTCATCCTAGCTTTACATCCCTCCTTCTCAACTTGATTGTTTAGCCCCAATTTATGGAATGAATGTCTAACTTAGCCATAGAAGCATCTCTCACCTGATAAATGTATCTGAGTAGCAAACATCTAGTTAAATGAATGAATTGGGGGTGGGTATCAGAAATAGCCCTCTGACTCTTCTTGGACCCTGCTTCATTGCATCTGTCACATCCCTACAAAGCCATCAAACCAGGTCAGACTCTGCCTTCTCCATGGAGCAGTCCCTCATGGCCCCAGGCAGCAATGATCTTGTTCCTTGCTTCTCTGGTAGCTTCTACCAATTCTTCCTTCTTCTGTGAATGGAAGATGGCAGACTTTACCCACTTAACCATTCTCTGATACACGAGGCATCAAGAGTGTGTGGTGGAAGGAGGATGGGAGTAGGAGGTGTAGGGTCTGGCAGCCCATCCCAGATCTAGGGGACTCTTGGATCTTAGGAACATTATTGCACCTCTTTGGACCTCAGTTTACTCTTGTCTAGCATGTTGAGATCAGACTAGGCCATGTCTAAGATCCCTCCACTTTTCAGACCCATGACTCTGCTTTTGTGACCATCACCCTGTGCTTTGGAACCTTGAAGCCACAGGCTGAGTTTGAGCTCCATGATGAGCCTTGCTTATCCACAAGGAGACAGGGATGGAATGTGGGGGAACATGTGTGTATATTACAGGCATTTGTATATATGTAACATGTGTTTGTTTATATATATATATATATATATATATATATATAGATATGTATTGTGCATAGACACACACATCTATCTATCTATCTATCTGTCTATGTCTATGTTGGGACAGTTATTGGTACAATGGATAGAGCACCAACCCCTGGAATCAGGAGGACATGAATTCAAATCCAGGCACTTAGCAGCTTGTGACCTTGGGTAAGTCACTTGACCCTGATCACCTCTCGTCCAGGACAATCTCTAGTCCTCCTGATCCTTATCCTGTGACTCAAATGAAGCTGGTAACTTTGCCCAGCCTCACCTCACTCCAATCCTGTGCACAAGCTTGTCATGGCATCTATCTTCTTGGGATAAAATCTGGGGTCTCTAGTTTCATATTGATGAACTCTCTATATCCTCTTTTAGCTTGAAATTCCATGATCCTAATCATTCTTTCCTACCCTGTCTCTGTCTCTCTCTCTCTTTAGCTCTCTCTCTCTCTCTCTCTCTCTCTCTCTCTCTCTCTCTCTCTCTCTCTCTCTCTCTCTCTCCCCCCATTCTCTATCTCTCCCTTCTCTCTTTCTCCCTTCTTTCCTTCACACAGAATTCTATAGCAGGAGGGAAAACAGTTTCCCAATTGTTAACAGCTTGCTGGGATCATGTACTCACTACACTAATCAAAGATACTGACAGGGAAAGTTGGTTATCCATTCAAAGATGGTGGGTGATCAAAGACTGAAAGATGCATGGAGGGGGCTCTCAGCCTTCAGAGAGGCTTTGTAAAGGAGACTGGGTTCTGTGAAACCTTAGTCATGGCATCAAAGACCCTGTTCTAATGGACCCCAGCCTTGTCATGGAAGGTGATTTCAGCATCATCTTCCTGTCTTCACGGCCCTATCTGTTATCTGAGTTTCTGATGCTCTTGACACTAGGCCCTTGATCTGAGGCCCTGGGCTTCAGAAGTAGATTTGATGACTCAAGTCTTGGGTCTTTAAGGGTCTGCTGCCTGAGACCTTTTTAAGACATGCTGTAAATCATTCTTGATCTCAACTTTTTCAGAGCAGAAAAATGTGCGTTGTGCTAGTCGAGGTTTGGGGTAATTGTTCTGGCTACCACATCCTGGCAACCTCTAGACTGCTCTCATTTCCTGTGCTTAGTTAACATCACCAGCACCAGATTGCCCGAGGAGTCAGTATGTCTCCCATATTCATCTCCCTCCTCTATTTTGGTGAGTCCCCAAAGCTGGGCTTGGGGGATGTATTGGGTAAGGGGATTTTGAAGTCAATGTGGCCAGAAAATTGTGGAAGAGTGAGGTACACAGAGGCCCAGTGAGAAGTATCCTGGACAGAGCAGAGACCAGGTATCCTGGCTCTCACTTCTCTTTTCCTGGCCAAGATTGACTGAATACAGAAACTGGTAGAAAGTGAAGAAGTGAGGTGGGGCTATTATAAATTGGAGGAGGAGATATCCAACATTTGAACTTGTTTTACAGGACAAAGCCTGGGGCAGATGGAGGTGTATAATGGTGAGTCTTTCTTCTAGAACTTTCCTCCCTTGATTCTCCTTTAGTCTTAGCTTGTCAGAGAGAACAACCAGCAGAGTAACCAGAGAAGAGAATATGGAGAAATTCGTGGAGAGGCTTGGGATACTAGAATTGAGGAAGCCAGTGGGATCTGAGCTACATGCATAAGGTATCACTTCATGCCAGGACGACCAGGAAATGAGAACTTGTAGCTGAGAACTGAGAAATGGTGCTGGGCAGGAAACTGATCTCCTAGTTGGGATTCTGGATTTCCGTGAGCCTTGGTTCATTCAATTACAGTGAAATGTAAAGGGACGGTGCCATTAACGCTGTCTTCTAGAGCAGAGAGGTTTCATCCTGAAAGTTAAGTCCCTAAAGACTACGTAGGAGGTAATAGAGTGGCATAGCTAATAGGCTTATGGCCCTGAGGGGATGTGGTAGAGACCCCAAGGTTTTGCTCCTGCCAGGTCTTTGTTTTTACTTATGAATACTGGTCTTAGACTTGATTGGATAAGATGTAATCCCCTTATTTATATGAGTCTATAACATGAGTCTAAAACATATGTTTTTGTGTCTGTATGTGTGTGTGTCTGTGTGATGGAAAAGTTAATTATTAGTAAAGGATGAGTTTGGGCAGAAGTTATCACTTGAGCAGAGTTTCAAAAGAAAAAAAAAACATTTTTTAGTGGCCTGGTTGATATGGGAGGGCAGTTCAGGAATGGAGAACAACTCAGATCAAAGAGTAGATGAGGGAAATGGTGCATTGAGTGTGAGGATGGGTATCTGCAAAGTGGAAAAAAAGGAGTAATGTATAAAATGATTGGAAAGGTAGATTGGAACTCAGTCATGAAGTGTTTTTCAAAGGTAATAAAAGTAACATTTGACAGTAAAATTAAAAGGGAATCATCACACTCCTGGGGCAGCTAGGTGGCAGAGTAGATAGAGCACCGACCCTAGAGTCAGGAGTACCTGAGTTCAAATCTGACCTCAGAAACTTAATAATTACCTATCTGTGTGGTCTTGGGTAAACCCATTTGCCTTGCAAAAACCTAAAAACATTAGAAAACATTAAAAAAGGGAATCATTGAAGTCTATTGAATAGGGGAATGGATGATGAGAATAGAGTTGCACTTCACCACATTTACTCATGCAGTTATGTGGAGGGTGGATTAGAGAAGAGAGGTTTAAGACAGGGAGACCAAGTATTATTACGATAGTTCCAGTACTAGGTGATGGGAGACTGAGCTTCAGTGAGCACTATGGGAGTGGGGAGGACAGATGGAGGTGGACATGCCAAGAACTGGTATCTGATTGGAAATATGAGGAGGAGTCAGATGTAACATTTCTTCCCTGGAGAGTTTTGTGAAATAGGATCATTACCCAACAACATCTTTAACTCTGACTGACTTTCTCATTCCATTCCCCTCCATTAACATAAGCAGGGGCCCCGAGAGGCAGGAAACACTATAGAAACCAGGTCTTCCCAGTAAAAGGAAAACATCAGAAACCCTGCAGGAGATCCTGGAAATTGCTTTTTTTTTTTTTTTTTTTGAGAATTGATGGGCATCTGAATAAGGATTTCATTGTGGGCCAGTGAGTGTTGGTAGGGTGTTTCGACTCAGCAATTAGGGAAGACCCATAGAGTTACTTCATTGTTTCCCAAAGTGGCATTTGTTCTCCCCAGAGGGGTCAAGAATACTTCATATTGGGAAGAAAAAATGGGGAGTCTCTTTTTCTATGAATTCTTCTAATAAAAAGTGCATAACAATCAAGAACCAATAATACCGAGAAGCAAGAATTATCTAATATTGAATACAGTCATGCCCAGTGCTTTCTGTTCTGTGGTTCAGAAGGACATTGGGTCAGCCCATGAAACAGCTGGAAGGAAGGATGATGTGGATGGTGACATGCTTCCACATCCCTTTGTGCCCAATTTGTGATAGATTGCTCCCTTAAATGGATTAGTCCACTGTAAGACCTAGTGTTAAAAACTACATAAAACAAAGTGGACAAAAGGGTTTCTGTGAAGTGATGACATATTAAAAAGAAAGGAATGATGTGTGGAAGAATGAGCCAAAGGATTGGACTGAACTGATTCATTTTTTATGACCAGTATGAACAATGATGGTGGGTCCTTCTGAGCTCATATTTGTTTGGTTAGCCACAGTTTGACACACTGTACTTTGATCTCAACATTGTGATATCATTTTGGTTCTCTTTGGACATGAAAAACAACACCCACCCAATGATGTGGTAATTTTGGACACATTTTCCTTTCCTCTCAATCTGTAATATCTTAGCAACATCATAAGGTTCATACCTCCTTGTCAAGTAGGTGAGAGCTTCAATTTTTAACCTTCAGATTGGATCATGAGATGCTCTGAGAAGCCATCTAGTTCTTGAAAGGAAAGACTTGATGATGGTCAGTACATAGGCAAATTTTATCTCTTGAATATGCCCAGGAGTCATTATGGTGGAAAAGGTCCATCTCTTCGGATCTGGAGGAAAACATAGATCACATATCAAAAGAGATCACCTTAGTTAGGTCTTGTCTCAGGAAGACAAATATATTTTTGTTTCATTGAAGAAAATATTATTTTAAGATAGTAGTAATTTTTATCATCTCATCTTATAAATTTTTTGACTATTCTATAGTATATAGGACATATTCCTATGACAATATATGAATGCCATTTTTTAGCTATTTTTTTCAAGGCTAATGAGGTCAAGTGGCTTGCCCAAGGCCACACAGCTAGGTAATTATTAAATGTATGAGACTGGATTTGAACTCAGGTACTCTTGATTCCAGGGCCAGTACTCTATCCACTGCACCATCTACTCACCCCGAATGCCATTTTTATAATAAATCATTTTACATCTCCTGGCAGGTATTCTCAAAACAATTTTTACACAACCAAAATGATAGTCAAAAAGCATTTGATTCAGAGAACACTGCATTAATGAATGGGGTAGGAATCCATCATCTTGCAGTCAGAGAGCAAGGGGATCTGGGGCATCAATCTGTACTGTCTGCTACCATCTTTTCTTTTAACTGACCAGTCCTGTAGGTCTGATTTTTATGCCCTTTCCAGTTCTGTGCTTTGGGCTAATCCCGTTCACTTTTTTTTTAGTTATTGATTTTTCCTTGGAATGACTGGTCTGGCATCAGACCCATCATATTCTGGAATGGCACCAAGGCCTAGAGATAATGTTCACATTGGCAGGTCAAGTCTAGGAAAACTGCAATGCTCAGATTAAGGTGATGAGGATGAGACTAGAGGTTAGGGTCAGGAAGAGAATATCAGGGAGACTGAACTTGGAGAAATCTTTGAGATGAGGAAGACCCTTTTCCTTGTGATAGAAAGGGAAACAAGTAATAGTGGGGCTAGCGACCTAACCCCAGGAGTCCTGACTCTCACAATCTTGCATTTAGGATCAACTGAGACTTTCTAGAACATCTTTATGATTCAAATTGGGTAGAAGGAAATCCTTCAGTGAGTTCCTCCTCTGAGTCCTTAGATTTGGATAATAGAAAGTTGGGCTACATCTTTGTTTCCTTCCTTTTTTAATAGTATTTTATTTTTTTCCAATTAATCATGAACTTTCTAATGTCCATTTCTACAATATTGTGAAGGACATATTTTTCTCTCTCACTCTCTTAATCTCCTCGTACTGATAATAATAGGTAGTTGATATAGTTTATATAGGTACTGTCATGTAAAATATATTTTCCTGTTAGCTTCAGGTTTGGAAGATGAATCAGATCAACAGTTAAAAAGTAACCATAAGAAAGAATAAAGTAATTGAAAAAATGCCCAGCTCTGCCCTCAGAATCTATCAGTCTTTATTTGGATATAGATATTATTTAACTTCCTGTGTCCATTTGGATCATGGTATTGCTGAGAAGAGTTTGGTCATTCATAGTTGATCGTCATTCAGCATTGCTAATAAATAAATGAGTATATTGTTTCCCTGGTTCTGCTCATTTCACTTCATATCAATTCATACAAGTCTTTCCAGGATTTTCTGAAATCTACTTGTTCATCATTTCTTTTTGCACAACAGTATTCCACTACATTCATATACCTCAGCCATTCCCTACTTGATCTCCTCAATTTCCAAAATTTTACCTCCACGAAAAGGGCTACTTTAGATATTTTTGAACCCTTAGGTACTTTCCATTTTTTAATGATCACTTTGCAATACAAACATACTAGTGTTATCGCTGGGTCAAAGGTTCTGCACAGTTTTACAGTGCATTAGACAGAATCCCAAAATACTATCAACAATGGATGAATCTGTTCATAACTGCTCCAACAGTGCATTAAAGTCCCAATTTTCCCACATTCTCAAGAACATTTTTTACTTTGCTTTTTTATTATATTAACCAATCTGATATGTATGAGTTGATATTGCAGAGTGGTTTTCATGTACATTTTTTTTAATCGAAAGAGATCTGGAACACCTGTTCAAAGGCCTTTTGATTGCTTGGATTTCTCTATCTGAAAATTGTCTGCTTATATTTTTTGATCATCTATCATTTGAAGAATGGCTTATATTCTTTTGAATTTGTCTCCATTCCTTATATCTTTGAGAAATGAGACCTTTTTTAAGGTCTCTAAAGATTTTTCCTTGCTCTCTGATTTCATAATATTGGTTGCCTTTGTTTTAACTGAACAAAATATTTTTGATCTAATATAATCACAATTATCTTTCCAATATTTTGTAATGCTTTCTTCCTCTTATTTGACCATAAATTCTTCCCCTCTTCATAAATCTGAGAGGCAGATAACTATTCTTCCAAATTTTTTTTAGGTTTTTGCAAGGCAAATGGGGTTAAGTGGCTTGCCCAGGGCCACACAGCTAGGTAATTATTAAGTGTCTGAGGCTGGATTTGAACTCAGGTACTCCTGACTCCAGGACCAGTGCTCTATCCACTGTGCCACCTAGCCGCCCTCTTCTAATTTTCTAATGGTTTTTCCTTTCATATCTGAATTATTTTGGCCTTATTTTGATGCATGATGTAAGATGCTAGTCTATATATTGTTTGTATCCTATTGTTTTCCCATTTTCTTAGCAGTTTTTTTTAAATTGTGAGTTTTTATCCCAGAAGTAATTTTGGGGTTTATCAAACACTGGGTTGCTATGGTCATTTACTACTGTTTCTTCTGTATCTATTAAGTACCACTGATCAACTGCTGTATTTCTTAGCATCAGATGGTTTTGATGATTACTGTTTCAAAATATAGTTTGAGGTATGGTGTTTCTAGACCACCTTCTTTTGTATTTCTTCCTTAAGAATGAATCCCCCTCGTATTCTTTACATTTTGGTCTTTCAGTTGAATTTTTTGTTGTCATTTTTCCTAGTTCTATACATTGTTTTGAAAGTTTCTTTGGTACAGTACTCAATACCAACCAATTTAGACAGAATTGTCACTTTTGTTGTATTGACTTAGCTTCTCATGTGCAATTCATATTTTTCCTACTGTTTAGAAGTGACTCTGTGTGTAAAAAATGTTTCATAAGGGACACTGAGTTTTTGTGTGTATTTTTTTCTATTGATCATTTCTACTTTTTAAGTAGTTGCTTTCTTTTTTTCCATTTTTCTCCTACCTCTCTTTTATAATGTTTAAGCTCTTTTATTAGTGATTCCACAAAGTTATTTCTGGTCCACAAACCACTTTTAATTTTTCTTTGGGGTTTTGCCCATAGGATTTTGACATCATTGTCCTTTTCTGAGTTTGTGTCTTTTCTTCCTACATCACCATAATAACTTTAGATTCTCTGTGTGTGTGTGTGTGTGTGTGTGTGTGTGTGTGTGTGTATTTCTTTGTTGTTTATTTGCTCATTTTTTTTTGCCTTTTCCTTTTTATTTAAATTTTAGTTTCATTCCCAGGCTGAAAGGGGCTTGTCTAAAATTTCTTGTTTCATGTCCTGGTTGCTTACCTTTTATTGCCCCAATGTTTCTCTGAGCTTCATAGGGGACCCCCATGACTGATGCTTCCGTAAGGGGATCAAATGAAAAGTGACTGGTGTAGCTATAGGTCATAAGGGTCTGGCAATTTCTTTTCTTTTTTTTTTTTTTTTAGGTTTTTGCAAGGCAGTGGGGTTAAGTGGCTTGCCCAAGGTCGCACAGTTAGGTAATTATTAAGTGTCTGGTCATATTTGAACTCAGGCCCTCCTGACTCCAGGGCTGGTGTTCTATCCACTGTGCCATCTAGCTGCATTCTCTAGGCAGTTTCTTAAAGGGAGTATCTGGTGTCTGAGACCTGGGTGGGGTGTGATTCTGATTTTCCTTGGGATTCCACTAAAGCACTTGATATTCTGACCTTTGGAGGATCCTGTTTTCCTTGTCCTCTGGTGAAGCATATGGTGGTTCTTGGAGTCAGCTGGTTCCCTTAGTTAGGCTACAGCATGTGAGGGTCCTGGTAATGGCACTGCCCTGGTCCACCACCCTGGGATCAGGATCTCTAGTAGGTTTGCTGAGTTGGACCTTGCTGGGGTGTTGCCTCTCCTGGACTTCACTCCCCTGTTCCCCTTGTACTGAAGTGAGACATACCTTTCTTGCAGTTGTTCCAAGTTTTTTGGACTAAATGATTCCAATTCCATAATTATCTTGGAAGTGCCATTGTGTGGTTTGCTCCTGGATGTCTGGGAACTCTTTCAATTGGATTTCCTTCTTAACATCCTTAGAAGGAAAAGGGACTTGAGTAATTATCTGTTCACCTATCATTTAATATGTAAGGAATCTGAGGCACAGTTCTGACATTCTGGGCCAAGTTAGGACACAAACCCAGATCCTGCCTCTGAGCCCAGTGATCCTTCTTTCCTAGGATCACTCTCTAAGCCTGACCTCCAAGCCCTTCCAGCTCCTGTGGTGCCCCCAGGGACAGATGTGACCTTCTTGTGCAGTCTACCACCAGACTCCTACCCCCAGCCAATGATATTCATTCTGCAAAAGGATCAGAATGAAGAGCCCTTACAATACAAGATTGGAGAATGGAAAAAGGCTGATTTCTTAATTTTTTCTGTGAGACCCCAAGATACCGGCAACTACAGTTGCATCTATCATCAGAATAGAGATTCTTACAGGGTTTCAGAGCCTAGTGAGACTCTGGAGCTTTGGGTAACAGGTGAGAGAGGGACTGGGCCTGGGTATCATAGAGCAGAAGGACTGGAGTCATGGCCTATGAGCGAGAAGGAGAGTATGGGAGGGGATCCCATGAGGGACTGGGGTGAATATCATGGAGAAAGGAGTCTGGGTTCTTGGGAAAGATAGGGTGGATATGGGGAGGTACTGCCTTGACCCACAATGTATGACCCAGGCACTTGGGGGAAAGGATGGACACAGGACCAAGCTCCAACATCTGCTCCTTTCCTGGGAAGGGTCTCCTGGGAATGAAATGACAAAGAAGACTTAGGAGTGATGAGCCAAGGGTCCTGGGAGTCTTCCCCAACAAGTCATCTAAGAGGGTGACTTGGAAATTCAGTATCTGTGCTTTGCCTTTCAGAGATACTCCCCAAACCCTTCATCTCCGGTATACCCAGTCAGCTGGTGGTGTCAGGAGGGAATGTGACCCTCCGGTGTTGGGGGCCAATTCGAGGTATGAGATTTGTTCTCTACAAGGAGGGAGAAGAAGGTTTTGTGGGGATCAGAGACTCCACCCAAGGTGAGGCTGAGTTCCACTTGACCCACGTGGACATCAACAACATGGGATATTACAGTTGTCGCTATGACCTTGGACCAGACAGCCATGTCCTCACACTGTTCAGTGATCTCCTGGAACTTAGAGTGCAAAGTGAGGAGCAGAGGAAGAAGGATTCTCTGGAAGGTACTAATGACCCCTCCCTTACCCCAGGAGTTAGACTATAGCTCCTCTACTTTCCATGACTGGTTTCTAGCCTCATTGATCTCTTCAGTTTCCAATATTTTCCCACTATGAAAAGGACTATTATAGATATTTTTGCACTTGTAGCTCCAAGATGTCTTTGCAATACAAACCTAGTAGTGCTATTGATGGATCAAAAAGAACACACAGATTCTAGACCTTTGGGCAGAGTTCCAAAATGCTATCCAGAATGGTTGGATGAACTCCCAACTGTACCAACTGTGCATTAGTGTCTCAATCTTCTCACACTTTCTCCAATAGTTTTAATTTTTCTTTTTAATTATATAATCCAAATTGCTATATCTGAGTTGGTATCACAGAGTGGTTTTTAATGAGCATTTTTCCTAATCTAAAGTGATAAGGAACACTTCTTCAGAGATTTATTAATGCTTTTATTTCATTTATCTGAAAACTACCCGTTTGTGTCTATAACCGCTTATCAGTTGAGGAACGGCTTATATTCTTTTGACTTTGTCTCCATCTCCTATATTTTTGAGAAATGAAACTTTTATCAAAAGCAATTGTTATAAAGATTATTTCTTAGTTTTCTGCTTTCCTTCTAATATCGATTGCATTGGCTTCATTTGGACAAAAGATTTTTAATTCAATATAATCAAAATGATCTTTTCTTCATAATGCTCTTTTCCTCTTATTTGATGATGATTCTTCCCCTCTTCATAAATCTGAGCGGTAGACAACTTATTCTTGAATTTGATAATGGTATCTCCTTTCATGTCTAAATCATTTTGACCTTATTTTGTTGCATGAGTTGGGATGCTGGTCTGTACTTATTTTGTGTCCTATTCTTTTCCAGTTTTCTCAGCAAGTATTTTTTAGCTTTGATTTTTATCCCAGAGGTAGGAGTCTTTGGATTTTTCAAATACTAGTTTGCTATGGTCTTTTACTATTGTTTCTTCTGTATCTAATATATTCTGCCAATCCATTCCTCTATTTCTTAGTCAATATCAGGTAGTTTTGATGATTATTGTTTCAAAATATTGAGATTTGGTGTTGCTAGACCACCTTCCTTTGTATTTTTTTCATTAATTAATTTCCTTGATAGTCTTTATGTTTTTGCTTTCAGTTGAATTTTTTTTGCTATTTTTCTAGTTCTATAAATTCACTTTCCATAGTTTGATTGATTTAGCACTCTATCGATTTATTTAGACAGAGCTGTCACTTTTATTAAATTGACTTAGCATACACATGAGCAATTGATATTTTTTCAATTGTTTAGAGGTGAATTTTTGTTTGAAATGTTTATAAGGATAGTGAATTTTCTATCTGCTTTTCTATTTGGTTATTTTACCTTTTAAATAGTTGATTTCTTTTTCCGATTTTTCTCCCACCTCTTTTGTATGATTTTAAAGCTCCTTTTTGAGTGCTTCTATGACTTCTTTCTGGATTTAGACCACTTCCAGTTTTCTTTAGGGTTTTTTCCCATAGGCTTTTGACATTGCTATTCATTTTGAGTTTGGGTCTTCATCTTCTCATATCACCATAATAACTTAATATGATCAGATTCTTTTGTGTGTGCTCCTTTCTGCCAGAAACAAAACTAAAATTTAAATCAAAGGAGAAAGGCAAAAAAATGAGCAAAAACCAACAAAGAAATATATAAACACACATTTTGCTCCTGGAAGTCTGGGTCCACCTCTTATTTGGGTCTCCTTCTTCCACTGTTAGAAGGAGAAGGGACTTGAATAACCATCTGTTTACTTCTCACTTAATATGTGAGGAATCTGAGGCACAGAAAGGTTAGGGGACTTGTTGGAACCACAGTTCATTCTGGACAAAGGTGAGACTTGAATTCAGATCCTGACTTCCAACTCAATGATCCTTCTTTCCTAGGACGTCTCTCTAAACCCTATCTCCAAGTCCTTCAAGCACTGGTGGTGGCCCCAGGGACAGATATGATCTTTTTCTGTGGCCTGCCCCCAACCTCATATCCCCAGGCAGTAACATTCATTCTGCACAAGACAGAGGACCAAGAACCAGTGGATATCAAACCCGGAGAACGGGCAAAGGTGGATTTCTTAATTTTATCTGCGGGTCCCCAGGATTCTGGGAACTATAGTTGCAGCTACCATGTGACTGCAGATTCTTCCAGGATTTCAGAGCCCAGTGAGACTGTGGAGATCTGGGTAACAGGTGAGAAAGAAAGTGGTCCTGTATATCACAGATCAGGACTGGACTTATGGGCTATCAGTGAGATAGGAAAGTATGGGAGGGGGTCCCATGAGGGACTGGGGTGATCATCATGGGGCAGAGGGCCCAGGACCCTGAGAAAGACAGAGGGGATAGGGGAGGACTACAAGGCTATAAGGTGTGACCCAGGCACTTGAGGCAAAGGATGGAGATGGGACCAAACTTCCAATGAAGTCCACAGGATGGGAGAGTTTCAGCATTTTTCTCCTTTTTGGGAAAGGTTCCCTGGGAATGGAATGACAGAGAAGACTTAGGAGTGATGAAGGGTCCTGGGAGTCTTTCCCAGAATGCCAGCTTCTCTGTCCCTCAGAGGGGAACTTGGACTTTTAATGTCTGTGCTTTGCCTTTCACAGAGACCCTCCCCAAGCCCTTCATCTCAGCCTCACCCAGCCAGCTGGTGGTTTCAGGAGGGAATGTGACCCTCCAGTGTTGGGGGTCAATCCGAGGTGTGAGATTTGCTCTCCACAAGGAGGGAGAGGAAAGATGTGTGCGAATCAGAGAGTCCACCCAAGATGGGGCTGAGTTCCATCTGACCCATGTGAACATCAAGAACAAGGGAAATTACAGTTGTCACTATGACCTTGGAGCAGAAAGCCATGTCCTCACATCACCCAGTGATCTACTGGAACTTATATTGCAAAGTGAGGAGCTGAGGAAGAAGGCTTCTCTAGAACATACTGATAAGCCCTCCCTTACCCCAGGAGTAGGAGTCCATATACCTTCTCTACTTTTGTCTATAAGGACTCTATCTTCCACGGTTGGGATTCCTAGTCAAGGAGAAAAGACTAAGTCTCTTTTATTATTCCCAGGGACATGGGGGCATAGGGGAGGGCCTGGGACATGGGCATTCTCCTTGCAAACCCCATTCCCTTCTCAGTAGGAAAATTCTGTTTTGCAGGTGAGGAGGATCTATCCTCTCAGCACACAGGTAAAACAGAGGGTAAAAAGCAGCAGTTTCAGAGTTTGGGGAAAGGGGGATATGTGTCCAGACCTTCCTGGTCCAAGCCCAGCACTAGCCCCCCAAAGGATGGGAAGGTTCTGAGGGTCAGGACAGGATGGGTGGAGAGGAAAGGGAAGAAATACTATAGACTGATCTTTACTTTCAAATTTTATCTCAGTATCTAGATATATTCTGATCACACTCCGCCATGTTTTCATTGTCTTCCTCTTTCTCCTTTTGGCATATGAAGGCCATCAATACACCAGACTGGTGAGTTTGAAGGGGAATAAGTATTGGGGTGAAACTTGGGACCTCAGTTTTCACATGCATTAAAACAGGGGCTTGACTCAGATAATCTCTCAAATTTCTTCCCAAGTTAAACCATAGGAGACTAATTGATATTGTGCCCTCTCTCTTTCTGTCTGTCTGTCTGTCTGTCTGTCTGTCTCTCTCTCTCTGTGTCTCTCTCTGTCTCTGTCTCTCTCTGCCTCTGTGTCTGTTTCTGTCTCTCTGTCCCTGTCTCTCACTGTCTCTCTGTTTCTGTCTCTGTCTCTCTGCTTCTGTTTCTGTCTCTCTGTCTCCCTTCCTCCCTCCCTCTCTCTTTTGCTTGCTATGTCTGTCTCTCTCACCAGTGATTTCATATGAACAGATCCACAGAAGGCACAGAAACTCCACTGGGCTTCCTTCCAGGTTCCTGATCTAATGTACCATCTCTGCACCATCCATGACCACCATACTGGCATCTGAACATGACTTTTACCCAGCCCCCCCACCTCGATTCTGTTCTCTCCAAGGACTCCCAGGTGTCCTGTGCCTTTCTAATCCCTTAGGAGACTCTGCAGGCGAAGGTCTTTTCTACTTAGTTGTTTTCTATATTTGGCCAAAGCATTTAACCTTCCATTTGAGTGTTGGTCTTTCCAATGAGCAGCTGTATAAGTTTCTTTCATTATAAACTGATTTAATTGCTTTACTGCTCAAGGCACTCGCAAAAGCCTCTCCGACCATGATTCAGAAGAACAAATTATCTGGAACTAAACTTTCCTTATAGTTGAACAGTCACAGTCATCCATTGCTACTGGAAAAAACAAGGCAAATATGGCTTTTTCCTCTATAGAATCCTTATTTGATTTAAATAATGCTGGGAAAATGGGAAAGAAATCTGAGAGAAACTAGATACCAGCTATTAAAATGACATTGCATACAAATGGCAACAGAATTGACAGATTAAAGGATCACAGACAAAATTAACTGTCAGAGTTATGAAGATGGGAAGAATTCATGACAAACCCCCAAAGACAGAGAAGAACACTGAAGGTAAATGGACAATTTTGATTTAAAAAACTAAGAATAGTTTTTTCAAGAACAAAACAAAAACAATTCAAGTTCAAAGAAAATTATTTACATGGAAAGGGAAAAATGGAGCAAGTTTATCTCATAAAAGCCTAATTCCTAACACACATAGGAATCTGCTTGAATTTTTTAAAAATAACAGCCATCTTCAGTTTATAAACAACCAAAAATGTGAATAGGCAGTTTTAGAAGAAAACAATCTATCAATAATTACATGAAATGCTATAAAAACCAATAATCAGAGAAAATAAAATTAAAGAATTCTAAAGTTCAAATTTGCAGCTTTCAGATTATCAAAACTGACAAAAGAGGAAAATGACAAATACTATAGGACAGATACAGTACTTCAATCTTGGTAGAATGGTTAACTGGTTCCCCCTTCCTGAAATACAATTTTGAACTGTGACTCAGAAAGAATAAAAATTTGGTTGGCCCTTTACCCAACCATAAGAGTATTTTCTATGACCAAATGAAATCAAAGGAATAGGACACTATTCCTATATACGTAGACATTGCCTGCAGCTTTTTCTATGCTCAGTTACTTATTAAATCTTTATTTAGCACTTAATATTCCAGACCCAGGACTTAATACCAAGGATACAAAATTAGACAGTTCCCACCCTAAGGGAAGAGACAACATGCAAATAGCTATATACAAGCATGCTATACAAAAAAACAAACAGGAAATTAAAAAGAGAGGCAAGGGATGAGGGTTATAAGGGACTGTGAAATTCATCCATATGGACAGTGACTTACCCAAGAATTAGGGAAGGGTTTGAGGAAGAAGAAGAATACCAAGGAGCCGATCTGTTGCATTATTCTTTCTTTTTTTTTTTTTTTTAGTTTTTGTAAGGCAAACGGGGTTAAGTGGCTTGCCCAAGGCCACACAGCTAGGTAATGATTAAGTGTCTGAGACTGGATTTGAACCCAGGTACTCCTGACTCCAGGGCTGGTGCTTTATCCACTACACCACCTAGCTGCCCCTTGTTGCATGATTCTTGAAGACGGGTTACCTGTATGTGTGGACTGAATGACACTGACCTGAAGTGTGACCAGAAACAGAAGAGATATTTCTGTGTGATGGTGGCCAAATAAAAGTTTGAGAATGACCATGAGGATGATCACTCCTCTTCCTAGTTCAGGGGTCTTGGAATATGGTAGAAGAAGCCCCCTTAAACATAGAAGGCTTCATAGATGGGGCCCATTCTAGGGAGAATCTATTTGCTCTGCATAGATAGAGGAAGTGGAATTAAAAAGGACAATTGTTACAGAATGATGCCCATGGAAAGGGAGGGTAAAGGAGGAAAGGGTTTGGGAAGGTGGAAGTTTTGTAGTGGACAAGGGATTTGTGGCATCACAGAGATCCTACTTCACTAAGATTAGAGGAGTAGACGGTGCTAAGTTACTGCCTATTGGACCAATGGACTAGTCTTGACCTTTAAGGTAGGAAAGGCAGTCTTGATATAGGTTTCTGGGCATCAGCAATGGGCAGTGACCACTGAAAACCTTAAGACTGCATCCTCTGGAACTGGTCTGAATTCACAGAAATAACCAGAAGACACTTCCCATGGGAAGTGTGGCCAAAGTGGTCAATTAGATCTTGTGTCTGAGGCTGACTTCACCTCTTTGTCTAGACCTTGGTCTTTAGCCCTATCCTGGCAGCATTGAGTATGGGGGTGAGACCTTCTTCCTCTGAATTGTTTCCCTGGAGGTGAAGTGTCTCAGGGTTTGTGGAACTGGTGGTCACAGCCTTGAAAGACAGGCCTGATACTGAGACCTTGGTCCTCTCAGAGACAGAATTCTCAGCAAGATGCTCTCCAGCTCTTATGTCTCAGAGTGGAAATAGTGTGGCCAGGTTTTAGTGGGTGGTCACTGGTCCAGCTAGCACATTCTGAGGCTGGTGTCTCTTGGGGTTCTATCTACTGATGTCTGCTCAGAAAATTCTTGTCTCCAAGGGCAAAGGGTCAACATAGCCCGGCTCCATCTAGGTGATCCCCAGGAATGGACTGGGACAAAAGGGATAGAAATGTCCTTGGGGTTTGAAGCAAGGATCTTGGACCGGACAGGTCCCAGACCTTCTCTCTGTTGATGTCATAGAGGAATTGAGGGGAAGGATTTTAGGGCTCGTGACTGGAAGGGGGGACTTGAAATCATCTATAACCTGAGCTTCTCTTCTACATCTATGCTGTCCCCACATTGTTAAGGCATAGACAGGTGAATCTTTCCCCAAGAGGCCATCCTGTTGAGGGCAATCAGGCAGGAGGTAGGTGGGAGTGGGTCCAATCCATCCATCCATTGCTCCAAGAAGAATCAGAGAGGGTTAAGGGGCAGAGGGGTCTTGAATGGACTGATTTTGGAGAAGAGTCACAGTTTCGTAGATTTTACAACTGAATGGATCTCACATCTTGTTACCATTTTCCATATGGAAACCTTGAGGCCAGATACATGAAGTTATTGCTTCCTTAGGTAATAATTTAGATAGGAGTTAAAAGCAGCTCTTCTGAGCCCACACTTCGTCTTTGTTAAACATCTCCAGGGTTTCCTGATGATGTTTGTCCTTCATCTTCTTCTTTTTTATTTTTGGAAGTCAATGGGGTTAAGTGACTTGTCCAAAGTCACCAGCTAAGTAAGTATTAAGTGTCAGGGATCAGATTTGAATTCAGGTCCTCCTGATTCCAGGGCCAGTGTATCACCTAGCTGCCAACTTTGTTCTTCATTTTTAAAAATTTATTTACTTATTTAGAATTTTATAGTTTTTTCCCTAATCTTATTTTCCTTCCCACCCACCACCCACAGAAGGCAATCTGTTAATCTTTACATTGTTTCCAGGGTATACATTGATCTCAGTTGAATGTGAAGAGAGAGAAATCATATCCTTAAGGAAGAAAAATAAAGTATAAGAGATAGCAAAATTACACCATTAGATAACTTCTTTTTAGGTTTTTGCAAGGCAAATAGGGTTAAGTGGCTTGCCCAAGGCAACACAACTAGGTAATCATTAAGTGTCTGAGACCAGATTTGAACCCAGATACTCCTGACTCCAGGGCTGGTGCTTTATCCACTGTACCACCTAGCCACCCCTAGATAACTTTTTTTTTAAACTAAATGTAATAGTCTTTGGTCTTTGTTCAAACTCCACAATTCTTTCTCTGGGTACAGATGGTATTCTCTGTCACAGATAGCTCAAATTGTGCCTGATTGTTTGACTGATGATGGAATGAGCAAGTCCATCAAGGTTGATCATTGCCTCCATGTTGTTGTTAGAATATTCAGTATTCTTCTGGTTCTGCACATCTCATTTAGCATCAGTTCATGCAAATCCTTCCAGGCTTCTCTGAATTCTCATCCCTCCTGGTTTCTAATAGAGCAATAGTGTTCCATGACAAACATATACCACAGTTTGCTAAGCCATTCCCCAATTGAAGGACATTTACTTGATTTCCACTTCTTTGCCACCACAAATAGGGCTGCTATTAATATTTTTGTACAAATGATGTTTTACCCATTTTCATCATCTCTTCAGGGTATAGACCCAGTAGTGGTATTGCTGGATCAAAGGGTATGCACATTTTTGTTGCCCTTTGGGCACCATTCCAAATTGCCCTCCAGAAAGGTTGGATGAGTTCACAGCTCCACCAACAATGTATTAGTATCCCAGGTTTCCCACATCCTTCCAACATTGAGTGTTGTCCTTTCTAGTCATAAATGGCCATTCTGAGAGGTGTGAAGTGGTACCTCAGAGATGTTTTACTTTGCATTTCTCTAATAATTAGTGATTTAGAGCTATTTTTCATATGCATATGGTTCATTTTGATTTCCTTATCTGTAAATTGCCTTTGCATAACCTTTTACCATTTGTCAATTGGAGAATGGCTTTTTTTAAAAAATTTGATTCAATTCTCTGTATATTTTAGGGATGAGTCCTTTGTCAGAAATACTAGTTGTAAAGATTGTTTCCCCATTTACTACATTTCTTTTGATCTTGGTTACAGTGGTTTTGTCTGTGCAAAAGCTTTTTAATTTAATGTTATCATTGTCACAATCTTCTAGAGTGCCCTAGGCCTTTGCAAGTTGGGTGTTGTATACCTCATGACTCTCTTAATATACCTGACAGGATGCTGAAGAAAGATCTCTCTTTGATTGAGTCACAGAATAATCCATCAATGGCATAGACTAGATGGGAACAACTGAGTAGGAGTGAAGCCTTTCAAACCACTGAATGAAATCCCATGATGAAATGTTTTGGTGTTGGTGGAAGAATCAGGGGCCCTTCTGGAGGCAGGTGAACCAGAAGGGAATCAGAAGGCAGGAGCTTTCCCACCCCCTTCTGGACCCAGGCCTAGTCTTGTGGTGACTGAGGATTTGGGGCAGAAGGTCAGAGGTGGCTCTAGATCCAGGGCTTGATCTCAGTGTAGAGCCAGGTGTGCCTCAGAGGTGCTAGGACTTTTGTTGGAGGCAGGTTCTCTGGAGCCTGGGAGGTCCCTGGGCCCTGTAGAGACCTTGACTGACATTCTCTTTCATGTCTCTGATGCACTCTGAGGATGGTGGGAGCCCGTGAATATGGGGGCTATCTGGGCATCAGAGGTCTGAGGACCTCTAAGCCCCTGGGGATGGGGGTGGGGGCGAGGAAGGAACAGAGCTAAGCAGTCAGTGCCAGGGGCTCCCTGGTCAGAGATGCTAAGGCTCTGGTGGGGAGGCTGCCATCATGAGCAGGCAGGGTCGGAGGAAGAGCAAGGCCAGATGAGGACAAGGGCACAGAAAGTTTTAGAGCAAGAAGGAAAATAGTTTAATTTAACAGTTGTTCTACCTCACTATGCTCCTGTGCCCACTACACTAATCAGAGACTTTAACAGGGAAGGGATGATGATCCATCCAAAGATGATGGGTGATCAAAGACTGACAGATACACTGAGGGGGCTCTCAGCCCTCAGATAGATCTTGTAAAGGAGGCTGGGCTCCAGGCAGCCTTAGTCATAGCATCAAAGACCTTGGTCTAATGGACCCCAGCCTTGTCATAGTATCAGCCTCTTTCTTCCTGGCCATATCTAGTATCTGAGCCTCTGAGCCTTTCTGCCTGAGACCCTTGTCCTTTAGCCCTAGCCTTGAAGATTCGAGTCTTGGGGCTTTAAGTGTAGAATGTCTGAGAACTTAAGACATGATATAAGCCATTCTTGATCTCAACTTGATCTCAGAGCGGAAAAAATGTGGGCCCGGCCAGTTGATGTGGGGTAGTAGGTCTGACTACCACATCCTGGCCCTAGCTGCTAAAGCGCCCTCCTCTTTTCTGCTCACTTAAACCTACCAGCTCCAGACTGACTGAGGGGTCAGTATGTCTCCCATATTAATCTTCCTGCTTTATTTTGGTGAGTCCCAAAGATGGGTTTGGGGGATTGTGGGGTGAGATGGAATTGTGAAGACAGTTTGACCAGAAAATTGTGGAAGAGAGGGACACAGAGGTCCAGTGAGAAGTATCCTGGAAAGAGCAGAGACTTCCCTTTTCCTGGCCAAGACTGAGCACAGAAATTGCTAGAAAGTGGAAAAGTGAGGTGGGGCAGCTGTAAATTGAAAGAGAAGACATCCACTATCTGAACTTGTTTTACAGGACAAAGCCTGGGGCAGACAATAGAGGTGCATAAAGGTGAGTTTTTCTTCCAGAACCTTCCCTCTCCATTCTCCGTAAGTCTCAGATTATCATAGAATGTGACCAACAGAGCAATCAGAAAGACAGTGTCAGAGAATATGGGGAAACTCTAGGAGGAGCCTGAGAAAACAACATGGGGGAAGCCAGTGGGAAGGAAGCAATTTCAGGGAATTCAAGCTCTGTCTACCTCTCACCATCCCCGCTTTGAGCTTCACCCATAGGCTGTGACCCTCTGCTGCCAGGACCACTAGGAAATGAGAATTGCAGTGGAGAATTGTGACGTGACTGGGGAGGAAACCAATCTCCTTGGGATTTTGGAAACCATTTTCTGGGGACTTGATTATCAGAACCTCTTAGGGGAGGTGGAGTGGGCCATTGGAAATCTCTTTTAGAGCAGGATGATTTCATACTGAAAACTAGGTCCTAGAAATGTGCGGAGAAGGTAATAGTTTGACATACCTGATGGATTGATTGCCCTGAGGGGCCATGGTGAAGACTCATGTCCTTGCTCCTGCTAGATCTTTGTTCTTCCTTAGAAATACTGGACTTGAGTCAAATGTGGAAGAGAACATGGAACATAGTCCCTACATCAGAAATATCTTTTTTTTTTAAATGTAGCTTTATAAATATATTTATATATATTTTATATATATATATATACATATATATATATGCAAATGTGTATATATGTGTTTGTTGGGAAAGTTTGTGATCCAATGACTAACTCCAATGGAGGATTGAGTAGGGACATAATGCAGGGGTAATCACTTAAGCAGAGTTTCAAAAGAACAAAAATGTTTGATTGGGAGGGCAGTTTCTAGAATGGAGGATGGCTGAGGTGGATAAGTGGATAAGAATGATAGAACATTTTATGTGAGGAATGGTATGAAGGTTGGCTTGCTTGACTACAAAGTGTGAAATAAGGTGTAATGTATAAAAAGGGAGTAGAAAGATAGATTGGGACTTGGTCATGAAAGTTTCCAAAGGCAATTAAAATCACATTTGACTGTAAAATTGAAAGCAAACCATTGGAGTCTCTGCAATAAGAGAATGATAAGATCTGAACTTCACCATAATTATTTGTGCAGTTTCATAGAAGGTGAGTTAGAGAAGAGCGAGGTTTAAAGCAATGAATTCAATGAAGAGATTATTAGAATAATTTCCACACTAGGTGAGGAAAGACTGAGCTCAAATGAGCACTATGGAACTGGGGAGGACAGATGGAGGTGAACATGCCATGATTCGATATATGAGGTGAGGTCACCTGAGGAGGAATGAAGTGTCAGATTACTTTTCTGGACAGCTTTGTGAAATGGGATGATCACACAAGAGCATCTTTAGCTTTCCACTTAACTTGACAAGGGGCCCTGAGAGAAAGGAAGCAATATACAAACCAGGTGTGTCCTGAAAAATGCAAACACCAGGAGCCCTGCAGGAGACCCTGGGAACTATTCCTTTTAGAGAAATTGATAGGTACCTGAATTAGGACCTGATTGTGGGCCAGTGAAGGAGGGTAGGATGTTGTGGCTCAGCATTTAGGGAAGACCCATAGAGTTCCTTCAATGGTAACCATATTGAATAAAGTCATGCCCAGTGCTTTCTATTGGTCTGTGGTTCAGAAGGTCATGAGGCCTGTGTCAGTCCATGAAATAACTGGAAGGAAGGATGGTGTGGGCAGTGATACCCTCCCTCATCCCTTTGTGCCCAATTTGTGATAGATTGCTTCCTTACATGAATTAATCGGTTCATTGTAAGACCTAGTGTTAGTTAAACTATGTAAAACAAAACAGAAAACAGAATTTCAGTGAAGAGGTGACATATTGAAATGAATAGGAGTGTTGTGTGGAAGAACAAGCAAGAGGAATTGTCTGAACAATGACAGTGGGGCCTTCTGAACTCGTCCTGGTCTGATCAGTCGCAGTCGGACACCCTCTACTTTGATCTCCAACATTGTGAGGCCATTTTAATTCTCTTTGAGCTTGAAAAACAACAACCAATCAATCTCATTATCGTTGTGGACACATTTTATTTTCTTCTCAATCTGTTATGTCTTCGTAATATCCCAAGGTCTGCACCTCCTGGTCAGGGGAGAGTTTAGACTTTTAGCTTCCAGTTTGGGTCATGTGATAAACCTCTTCTTTCTAGAAAACATAGAGTTAAAATGACTTGCTGATGGTCATCATGTAGGAAGTCTTTACCTCTTGAACACTTTCAGGAGACGTTACTACTGGAAAAATCCATCTCTCAGGATCTGGAGGAAACCATTGACCATAAATCAGAAGAGACCTCCATAGTTTGAGTCTGTCTTAAGAAGACAAGTATGTTTTTGTTTCACTGAAGGAAAGATCATTTTAAAAAAGTGGTCATTTTTATCATCTCATATTATAAAATTGTTTTTGACTCTGCTCTATAGTATATTGTATATATTTATATGGTAATATATAACCGTCTTTTAAAAATAAATCAGTTTGGATCTCTTGGCAGACATGCTCAAACCAGTTTTACCCAACCCAAAAGATAGTCAAGAAGCATTTGAAAACATAACATTAATGAATAGGGTAGGAATCCATCATCTTGGATGTCAATCAAAATCTGTTACCATCATTCTTTTGGCCCACCCAATGCTTCTCCAATGGTTCAGGCTAGTCCTGTAGGTCTGATTTTGATGCAGTCTTCTCACCATCTGTGAATCATAGTGACCCTGAATTTGAGTGACTCTGAGTTTGAGACCTACAGAAAACTGAGTTTCAGTTAGCATCTGTCATCACCTATTGAGAATAGTGGGAGGATAGAAAGCTTCCAGAACAAGGAAGCTTTTTGCTTCTGAACACAGTGAAGCTCCCAGGCATCTGTTGACCATAATAAAGGAAATGGAGACGTGAAAGCTTCAGCCACAGACCTATGGGAGATGAGGTTCATCACAGGAGATGCTGACCTACTTCAAGAGAGGAAGAGAAGGGGGACAGCCAAGGAGATCAGGCAAAAAGATCAGCCAGAACGAATTTCACTTGCTTTTAGTGCCATGAGGTGGGTAAGGGGACTAGAAGCAAGGATCACCTGGTGGCTTCCCCTCTTCCATTTATTATTTTCTATCTTTGTGCTAAATGCCATTGCTTCTAGTGACTGAAAAATTGCTAGTGATTTTGCTGCCGTCTCCAATTCTGGTGCCCTTGGGCTAATCCTGGCCACCTTTCCATAGACACAGATTTTAATTAGAATGACTGAGTTTGACATTAGAGTTACCAGATTCTGGCATGGCCCCAAGAACTGGGATGATGTTCATCTTTGTGCTCAAATCTGGGAAAATTGCAATGCTCAGATTAAGGGGATGAGGATGAGGAAAGAGGTGAGGGTCAGGAAGAGAATATTAGAGGGACTGACCTTGGAGAAATCTTGGAGGTGAAGGATTCTATCCTCATGTGATAAACAGGGAAACAAATAATAGCAGAGCCGGGGATCTGACACAAGGAGGCCTGACTCTCTCAACCTTGCATTTAGGATCAGTTGAGACTTTCTGGAAGTTCTTAATTCATGTTGGGTGAAATGAAATCCTACAATGGGTTCCTCCTCTGAGTCCACAGATTTAGGTAACAGAAAGTTGGGGGACATCTTTGTTTCCTTTCTTTTTTAATAGTATTTTATTTTTCCCAACTTATCATGAAAATTTTAGCATTCTGTTTTATGGTATTTTAAGTTCCAAATTTTTCTCTCTCACTCTTTTTTCTCCTCTTCTGATAATGATAGGCAGTTGATATAGTTTATATATGTGCTGTTGCATAAAACATATTTTCCTGTTAGTCTCAGGTATGGAAGAAGAATCAGATCAACAGGGAAAAAATAACCATGAGAAGGAATAAAGTAATTGAAAAAAAAATCTTAGATCTGCTCTCAGAGTCCATCAGTCTTTATCTGGCTATAGATATCATTTTCCTTCCTGAGTCCACTTAGATCATTGTAATGCTGAGAAGAATTTGGTCTTTCATAGTTGATCATCACTCAGTGTTTTTTATCATTTTTCTGGTTCTGCTCATTTCACTTTGCATCAGTTCATACAAGTCTTTCTAGGATTTTCTGAAATCTGTATGTTCATCATTTCTTTTTGCACAACCAGTATTCCATTACACTCATATACTTGTACAGCATTTCCCACTTGATCTCCTCAATTGTCAATATTTTGCATCCATGTAAAGGGAAATTATAGAAATTTTCTAACCTGTAGGTCCTTTCCTCTTTTTGATGATCACTTCACCATCCAAACTTACTGTGGCATTGATGACTTAAAGGTGTTGCACTGTTCTATAATTCTTTGGATGGAGTTCCAAAATACACTCCAGAAGGGTTGGATGAGTTCCCAACTGGGACAAAAGTGCATTTGTGTCCCAATTTCCCCATATCTCTCCAGTATTTTTCATTTTGGTTTTCTTTGTTATATTCACCAATCTGATATGGTTGAGTTGGTATTAGAGAGTGGGTTTTATTGTGCACTTTTCTAATCAAAAGTTATTTGGAATACCTCTTCATAGGCTTATTTATTGCTTTGATTTCTTCATCTGAAAACTGTTGGTTCATAACCTTTGACCAGTTATCAATTGAGGAATATCTTGTATTCTTTTGCATTTGACTCTATTCCAAATGAGACCTTTATCATAAACATATTCAAAATGATTTAATCTGCATTTTGTAATGCTTTCTTCCTATTTGGTGATAAGTTTTCCCCCTCTTCATAAATCTGAGAGGTGACTGTTCCTTCTTCTGATTTGCTAAAGCCACCAACCTTCATGTCCAAATCATTTTGACCTTATTTTCGTGCATGGCATGAGATGTTGGTCTGTAATTAGTTTTCCAGTTTTCTCAGCAGTTTTTTCATATTGTAAGTATTTATCAAAGTATTTGGAGTCTTTTGGTTTATCGAACCCTGGGTTGCTCTTGTCATTTAGTACTGTATCTTCGGTACATAATATATCCCACTGATCCACTGCTCCTTCTTAGTCAGTACCAGATAGGTTTGATGATTAATGTTCTAAAATATAGTTTGAGATCTGATATTGTTGAAGCAACTTTCTTTGTATTTTTTTATTATTGCCCTTGCTAATCTTCACAGTTTGCTCTCAGTTGAATTTTTTGTTGTTTTTTCTTATTTATAAATTACTTTTTGGTAGTTTGAGTGATATGGGGCTCTATCTCAATTATTCTGGACAGAATTGTTATTTTCCTTATGTTGGTATTGAACTGGGACTTAAAGGGAGTTTCTGGTGTCAGACCTAGGATTCTGTTGTTCCTGGGGGTCCACTAAAGAACGTTGTGGTGTGGCCTCTGGAGGATGCCTAATTGCCTGGGTCGTGGTGAAGCATGTGATAGTTTTTGGAGCTAGAGTCTGCTGGTTCCCCTAGGCATGCTATAATATGTGAGGCATCCTGGTCATGACATTGACCCACTCCACCATTCTCGGGCTCAGGATCTCTTGTAGGGTTGCTGAGGTGGACCTTTTTGGGGTACTGCCACTCCTGGCCTGGCCTCCCCAAGTCCCTTTTTACTGATGTGACATAGACATTTCTTCCAGTTATTCCAAGTTTCTTGGACTAAAAGACTGTTTTCCCGTTCCTGCTTATTCTGCAATTCCAGAATTTTCTTGAAGGGCTACTGTATAATTAAGTGGAGTTGAATATGGGAGACTTGGAGAGACTTCCTGCTATTCCACCATTTTACTCCTGGAAGTTTAGGGTCCACTTTTCAATTGGATCTCCTTCTTCCATTGTTAGAAGTCAAAAGGCCTTAAAAACCATTTTTTTTATCTGAGGCACAGAAAGGTAAGGGTCTTGTGGGATCCACAGTTCATTCTGGGACAAGTTGGGACATGAGCCCAGATCCTGACTCCTAACCCATTCATCCTTCTCTCTTAGGATCTCTCCCTAAGCCCCACCTCCAAGCCCTTTCAGCTCCTGTGGTGGCCCCTTGGGATGATGTGACCCTCCAGTGCAGCCTGCCACAGGATTCATACCCCCAGCCAGTGACATTCATTCTCCACAAGGCACAGTACCCAAAGCCTGTACAGATCAAGACTAGAGAATGGACAAAGGTTGATTTCACATTATATTCTCTGAGACCCAATGACACTGGGAACTACAGCTGCATCTACAAGAAGACTACAGGTTCTTACAGGGTTTCAGAGCCTAGTGAGACTCTGGAGCTCTGGGTGATAGGTGAGCTGGGGCCAGGCCTTAGAATCACATAGCAGAAGAATGGGACTCATGGGCTACCAGTGAGATAGGAGAGTATGGGAGGGGTGAACATCATGGAGCAGAGAGTCTGGGGTCCTGAGAAAAACAGATGGGATATGGGGAGTGCTGCTTTAACCTACACTGCATGATTTAGGTACTTGGGCAAAGGATGGAGACAGGATCATCCTGCCTAGGAGGCCCAAGGGATAGAAGAACTTCAGCCTCTGCTTTTGTATTGGGAAGGGTCTCATGGCAGTGGAGCAGAACAACAAAGAAGACTTAGGCAAGATGACTTAAGGGTTCTTGCATACTTTCTCATTATGTGTGGCTCCTCTGTCCCTCAGAGGGGACCTTGGATCTCTAATGTCTCTGCTTTGCTTTTCAGAGACTCTCCCCAAACCCTTCATCTCAGCCACCCCCAGCCAGCTGGTGGTTTCAGGAGGGAATGTGACCCTCCTGTGTTGGGGGCCAATCCGAAGTGTGAGATTTGCTCTCCACAAGGAGGGAGAGGAAAGATGTGTAGAGATCAGAGAGTCCACTCAAGGTGGAGCTGAGTTCCACCTGACCCATGTGAACATGAATGACACTGGACAATACAGTTGTCACTATGACCTCGGGCCAGTCAGCAGTGTCACAACACCATCCAGTGATCTCCTGGAACTTTCAGAGCAAAGTGAGGATCAGAGGAAGAAGGATTCTCTAGAGTATACCCATTACCTCTCCCTTACCCCAGGAGGAGGAGGAGTCCATATACCTTCTCGACCTTTGTCTTTATGAACTCTACCTTCCATGACTGAGATTCCTAACCAGGGGTGAAAAGACTAAATGTCTCTTTTTTTATCATTCCCACAACCAAGAGGACATTGGGGAGGACCTGGGACGTGACTCTTCTCCTTGAAATTCCCCACTCACTTCTAATTTGGACACATTATATTTTGCAGGTGAAAAGGATCTATCATCTCAGCATACAGGTATGACAAAGGGTAAGAAGCAGCAGCTTCAGAGTTTAGGGAAAGGGGGCAATAAGTCCAGACCTCCGTGGTCCAAGCCCAGCATTCACCCCCAATGGATGGGAAGGTGCTGTTAGGGATAAGAAAATGGGCAGGATGGGTGGAGAGGAAAGGGAAGAAATGCTGCTAAACTCATCTTCATCTTCATCTTCTATCTCAGGGTCCAGATATATTGTGATCACACTTTGCCATGTTTTTATTCTCTTCCTCCTCTTTCTCCTTTTGTTATACCTGGGTCATCAATAACCTAGACTGGTGAGTTTGGAGGGAATAAGTTTTGGGGTGATACTTGGGGCCTCAGTTTTCATATCTACTAAACCAGTGGCTTCACCTGGAATCTAGGTTCCAGATAATCTCAGATCCCTTCCAGAGTTTAACTATAGGAGATTAACTGATATTCTGTCTCTCTGTCTATCATTATCTCTGTATCTCTGTTTTTCTCTCTCCACCCCCTCTTCCTCTCTCCTTTTATTTCTACTTATGACTATTTTTCTCATCAGTGACTTCATGTGAACAGATCCCCAGAAAGCATCGAAACTCAGTTGATCTGCCATCTTCTTGTTCTCATGTTCTGATGTGCCCCTGCACCATCCACAACCATCATAGTGGAATCTGCATGACTTTCTCCCTGCTCCTACACTGATTCCATTCTCTCCAGACTCCCATATTGCCTTTGTCTCGTGCTTTTCCAACAGCCTTGGAGACTCTCCATTGGAGCGTCTTTTCTAATGAGTTCTGTCTTCTCAATATGTGGCCAAAGTATTTAAGCTTTAACTTTAGTATTTGCCTTTCCAATAAGCAGTTTGAATAAATTTCTTATATTATAGACTGGTTTAATCATTTTTTCTATTCAAAGCACTCTCCAAAGTCTTCTCCAGCATCACAATTCAAAAACATAGTTTATTTTAGTTCAGTTTAACAAACTCAGTCATTTATTACTACTGGAAAGAAAAAGAAAGCAAACTATAATTTTGTCTATATGGTCTCCTTATTTGATTTTTAAAATGCTGAGAAAATAGGAAAAAGTTAGATGGAAACTAGATGCCAGAGACTAAAATGAGCTCAAAGACAAATGGTGACAGTATTGCCAAATTAAAGGACCACAGCCAAAATTAACTGTCATATCTATGAAGAATACATGACTTCACTGAAAAGATAGGGAAGAAAGAGGGTACATTTTGGTTACATTAAAACAAGTATAATTTTGCAAGAGAAAAGCCAGTACAACTCAAGAAAGTTATGTAAATGGAAGGAAAAATGGAGCAAATTTATGTCATAAAATCTTCATTTTTAAGATACATAAGAAACTACTTCAAAAATTTTTTTAATTTTTTTTTTGCAAGGCAATGAGTATACAACAGCTTAAGACAGTCCCCACCTTAACAGAAGAGACAACATGCAATAAGTGATGCCCAAGGTCACACAGCTAGGCAATTCTTGAGTGAGTGAAGGCAGATTTGAACTCAGGTCTTCCTGACTCCAGGGCCTGCACTCTATCCATAGTGCCACCTAGCTATCCCCAAAACTACTTCAAATGTTTAAGAATAAGATCCATCTACAGTTTATAAACATCCTAAAATATCACTTGACAGTTTTTAGAAGAAAACTAAGCCAGCAAAAATTTTTATAAATGTTCCAAATAATCATAGGTTGGAGAACGATGTTAGTCCTTCATTCTCAAAGACCACCATAGCATCAGGGACATGATGCCATGACAAGCACATAAATTGAATATGAGTGAGAGGGGTCTGTGCTATGTCACCAGCCTTACTTTCCCCTCTAGTCATCTAGGTCCAGTGGCCAGATAGGAATCAGGATGACAGGAGACGGCCCTGGATGTGAGGTAGTCAGGGTTAAGTGACTTGCTCAGGGTCATGCAGCTTAGTTAGCAGGAAATATCTGAGACCAGATTTGAACTTCTGTCTTCCTTAATCCAAGTCTAGTGCTCTATCCACCATGCTGATCTTCTAAATAACCAATAATCAGAGAAAGGAAAATTAAAGAATTCTAAAGTCCACCCTCCCTCTCAGATTATCAGAGAAAAATGATAAATACTTGAAAGTGTGGGAAACAGGGACAGTGATTCAATCTTGGTTGCATTGTGAGTTGGTGGTTCACCCTTTCTGACTCACAATGGATTAAACTACGCCTCCCCTTTGACCCTACCATAACAATATTTCCTGTGGTCGAGAGAAATCAAAGAAATAAGAAATCACTTCTCTATAGACATTAGCAACATCTTTTTCTGTACTGTTACTCAAAAAGCATTTATCAAACACTTTAATATTCCAGTCACAGGGCTAAGCACGGAGGATTCAAAAGCTAAAGACAGTCCCCATCTTAATAGAAGAGACAATTTGCAAAACCCTGTGTGCAAACATATATACAATGATAAATAGGAAATTTTAAAGAGAGGCAAGGGATAAGGAATATAAGGGACTGTGAAATCCCTCCACATGGATAGTGAGTTGCCCATGTGTCAGGGTAGAGTTTGCACCAGAGAGGAGGATGAAGGAGACAGCCTCTGGCATGGCTCCTGAAGACTGGCTACTCATATGTACTCATATGGGCTACAGTGAACTGAAGTGTGATTAGAAACAGAAGAGAGATTTCTGAGTGATGGTGGCCAAGTGAGGGTTTGGGGATGACCATGAGGATGTCACTTCTCCTCCTGGTTCAGGGTTTGTGGGTATACTAGGAGCCTCCTTAACCATAGAGGGCTTCCTAGATAGGCCTATTCTAGGGAGAATCTGCTTGCTCTGAGTATGTGGAGGAAATGGAGTTAAAAAGCTCAAGGATACAGGAGAAGTTTGTTCCAGTGATGCCAATGGAAGGGAAAGGCCAAGGAGGGAAGGGTTTAGGAAGGGTAGAAGTTTTGTGAAGGGCAAGGGATTTGTGGCATCAATCAGTGATCCTATTTCACTAAGATTAGAGGGACAGGAGGTGTGAACTTGCTGCCTTTTGGACTGAGCAGGCACCCCTGGACCAGTCTTACCCTCCAAGGTCCTGTGGTACAGAGGGCCGACTTGGGAGAGGGTTCTAGGTAACAGTACTGGGCAGAGACCATTAAAAACCTAGAGACTTGTTCTTCTGGAGGTGGTCTGAATTTACATGTGGATCCAATACTTTGGTTTCTTACAGAATTAAACAGAAGACACTTCCCATGGACAGCATGGCATAGTTGGTCAAGCAGACCTTGTGTCTGAGGCTGAGTTTACTTCTCTGGCTAGACCTTTGTCTTCAGCTCTGCCCTAGCAGCATTGAATCTGGGGCTCAGAGCCTTTTTTTCTTTTGAGGTGTTTTCCTGGAGGTGAAATATTGTCTCAGGTCTTGGGAATTTGGTGTCATAGTCTTGAAAGAGGGGCCTGGTGCTGAGACCCTGGGCCTCTTAGAGAATTCTCAGCAAGATGTTCTCCAGCTCTTATGTCTCAGAGTAGAAACAATGTGGTCAGGCTTTAGTGGGTGGAGGTCACAGGTCCAATTGACACATCCTGAGGACCTCTCTTGGACTATTCTAGTTCCTGCTATCTGCTCAGAAAATTCTGGAACATTCAGGTCAAAGGTTCAGCATGGCCTTGCTTTGTCTAAGTGAGGCCCAGGGTTAGAATGGTGTGGGAGAGGAGGGACACTGTGTGAAGGCCTTTGGCACAGAAATGTCCTTGGAATCAGAGGCCATCCATGTACACATATGGTGGGACACTGATGGGAAGTTTGCCATCATGAGTGGGCAGATTTTGGGAAGAGCAGGAATGGATGAGGACAGGTCAGTTTAACTGAAGGGGCATGGGGTTTTGAGAGGTGTGGAGCTGGGGTGGATGGGCATGTGCAGGGCTTCTGTGACCTCTTTGTCCCCTTAGTCTTGTCTACTAAACTCCAAGCCCAGGACATTTGCACCTTCTGGAGAAACAAGCTTGTGACCTCTGAAATGGAAAATGAAGGTTAGAGCAGCTAGATCACCAGATCTGGAGACAGGCAGCCCTGAGTTCAAATCTGACCTTATATACTTACTGACTGTGTGCCCTTAGGAAAGCCACTCTTTGTCTGCCTCAGTTTTCTCAATTGTTAAAGGGGAATGTTGAGCACAGAAACTTCCCATGTTTATGAGGATCCCATGAGATCTTTTTCTAAGTGTTTAGCTTAGTAACTATCACATGGTAGGCATCTTATAAAAGCTATTTTTATTCTCAATGACTGTGGTGATGATAAATTCTTGTCCATGAGGTCCAAGTCCCAGACACAGATTTTCTTTTTTCTCTTTCTCTAGATACAAACCCTTTATTATTTATAGAGTTTATGTGACTCATTCAGTGTCACACAGATGATAATTGGGATATGAACCAAAGACTTTACCCCTCCAGGGATAAAGATCCAAGACTTTATTCCCCCCCTTCCCCAATTCGTAGACCTTTTTTCTCTTTCCCTATGATCTCAACAACTTTCATGCATTCATTTATGAGCTTGATATAGAGGAATCTCAGGACCATATAGACAATCTGATTTTTCTCCTGTTTCAATTCCAAAACTCCAACTGGATATCCCAGAGATACTTCAAACTCAATGCACTGAAAATGGAACTCATTTTTTCCTCCCCTCAACTTTCCTGTGCTTCCTTATTTCTCTACTGCAGGAAATATTTTGGAGAAGGCCTTTAGGAATTCTCTTTTTACAAGTATTTTTATTTTTTGAAAGAATTATTTATTTGAGCTTTATAGTTTTTCCCCTAATCTTGCTTCCCTCTCCCATCCCCAACAGAAAGGCAGTCTGTTAGTCTTTACATTGTCTCCATGGTATACATTGATCTCATTTGAATAAGATGAGAGAGAAATCATATCTTTAAGGAAGAAACATAAAGTATAAGAGATAACAGAATTACATAATTAGATAACTTTTTTAAAAAAATTAAAGGTAATAGTCTTTGGTCTTTGTTCAAACTCCACAATTCTTTCTCTGGATGCATATGGTATTCTCCATCACAGATATCCCAAAATTGTGGCCAGGTGTTGCATTGATGGAATGAGGAAGTCCATCAAAGTTGATCATCACCCCCATGATGCTGTTAGGGTGTACAATGTTCTTCTGGTTCTGCTCATCTTACTCATCTTCAGCTCATGCAAATCCCTCCAGGCTTCCCAGAATTCCCATCTCTCCTGCTTTCTAATAGAACAATAGTGTTCCATGACATACATATAGCACAGTTTGTTAAGCCATTCCCCAGTTGAAAGACATTCACTTAATTTCCAATTCTTTGCCACCATAAACAGGGCTGCTATGAATATTTTCATACAAGTGATGTTTTTGCCCTTTTTCATCATCTCTTCAGGGTATAGACCCAGTAGTGGTATTGCTGGATCAAAGGGTATGCACATTTTTGTTGCCCTTTGGGCATAATTCCAAATTGCTCTTCAGAAAGTTTGGATGAATTCACAGCTACAACAACAATGTATTAGTGTCCCAGATTTCCCACATCCCTTCCAACATTGATCATGGTCCTTTCTGGTCATATTGTACATTCTGAGAGGTGTGAGGTGGTACCTCAGAGATGCTTTAATTTTATTTCTCTAATAAGTAGCAATTCAGAGCATTTTTTCATATAACTATGTATTGCTTTAATCTCCTCGTCTGTAAATTGCCTTTGCATATCCTTTGACCATTTGTAAATTGGGAAATGGCTTTAATGTTCCAGTCACATGGCTAAACACTGACAGTTCCCACCCTAACGTAAGAGACAATATGCAAAAAACTGTGTACAAACATGCTGTATAAAAGGATAAATAGGAAATTATAAACTCTGGGACCCATTTACAAGGAGCCCTCCAACCCTCATGTCAAGTCTGAACCCAATGAAGCCCTGGAAATCTGGGTGACAGTTGAACAGGAGAAGGTCCAGCCCTGGGGACCAGAACAGATGGCGGGATCTTGGTTTATGGCATCATAGGACAATTTTGGAAGGCTCAATGTAAGGTGCTATTGTGAGTACCATGGGAGGAAACAGGAGGCTCCATGGGAGTAGGCTACACATGGAGGGATGACCCTGGCCCAAGGGTAGAGAGTTAGGATGGGAACCAGAGCAAACTGTACTCCCAAGTGTGAAGAAGTTTCAGCATCTGTCCCCTCCAGGAGATATCTTACCCCCACCCCACCCCCACCTCAAGCCTTTGGGATCATGTTAATACCCTTATACTAAGGTAGGGTAGCCATGGAGCCATGCTGCATTTTATGGACCTCAGTCCAACCCTACAGAGGACATGCCAGATGCCACCATTTCTAATGTTAAAGTGGAACCTCAGCCTGGAGGATAGGGCAGCTGGGGCACATTCTTCTCTGTTTCTTCATCCAGGGGACTGGAGTAGGGAGAGAACTGTATAACAGAAAATAAAATAATCTAGACTTCCTAGGATTTGAGTTAAGTTCTCCAGGAGAGGGGAAGGACAAAGAGGAGTCACGGGAGTCAGAAGGAGTAAGGGAAATCCATCCTAGGCTAGCTAACTTCCCTGCTTTTCAGAGAAGACTCTAGGTTCTTTGCTTTTACCTTCAGACTCCCTTGGCAAGCCCTGTCTCTCAGCCTAGTTAAACCCCATGGTGGTCTTGGGAGGAATCGTGACCTGCCTGTTTCAGGGCCATCTCCATGGATGAAGATTTCTCTGTACATAGATGGAGAAGAGACATCTGTGGGCAACAGGGAATTCACTCCAAATGGAGCTTTGATCCATGTAAACATCGAACAGATTGAAAAATATAGATGCTGCTATCATCTTGGAACAGACAGTCCTGACTTGGCCCTGCCCAGTGATTCCCTGGACCTGATAATATATAGTGAGACATAGATACAAGAATAGCTTCCTTGCCCCAGGACTAGGGATTTGGTATCCTCAGTGGGAGGGGAGAGGGATTGGAGGAAAGTGAAGAAGGGAGAGAGAGAGAGAGAGAGAGAGAGAGAGAGAGAGAGAGAGAGAGAGATGGGGAAATGTTTCATTATTTCATTTTTATAAGGTTTTAGACACTGGGATATAAAGAGAAGTTAAAAAGGTAATTCCTACTCTCACAAAACTGATAGACTAATAGGTGAAAATTACGTATATAGAAATTGTGTATATATATATATATATATATATATACATACATAAAAATGTTTATGGGTGTATGTAGTATGCCAAAGAAGAAAGCATGGACAAGAGAGCACCCCAGGGTAAGAAGATGACTGGCAGTGGGGAAGAGAAGTCCAGAGAGGGCGAAGTAGGTCATTGCCTTAAGGAAGCATGACCAAGGTGTCTCAGGAGATAGTGTTTGGATTAAGGAATCTAATAGGTCAGATTAATTTTAAGAGACAGACTTGTATCTCTGACCTGGAGAGAAAGGAAGAGACATAAGAGACATTTTGTCTCTCCCTCAGTTTGGGGCCACGTGCTCCATGAATATAGAGCCAATGCATGATGATTTATCATTGTCATCTTTCTCATGGAGCCGTGGCCTTGGAGTTGGGAGAAGGGGAGTTCAAATTCAGCCTCAGACACTTGATACTAGTTGTGTGACCTTAGGAAGTCACTTTATCCTGATTACCTCACATCCAGAACCATCTCCAGTCATCCTGCTTCATATCTGATCACTGGACCTAGATGACTCTGGAGGAGAAAGTGAGACTGGTGAATAGCACAACACCACCTCCCTCAAATTTGATTGACAGGTATGTCATGACATCATGTGGACATGGAGAATGAAGGATAAACCTCATGATATAGGAATACAGGAGGTTCTCTCTAAGGTGACTAAGTATGACCAGATAAGGAAGACCTGACAGAATTGGGGGCAATATCTCCTCACCTACCTGGGTCCAAACTTAGTTCTTGGTCATGACAGGAGAATGTTTGCAGAACAGGCAAAGGGACAAAGGGAAGAATTTTCTTGGTTCATTTATATCTGAAAACTGACCTCCACTCACCATCCCTTTCACTGTCTCAGCATGCAGAAGTATTTTGATCCCCATTGGCTACACCTTCTAGCTTCTTCCTCTTTTTTCCTTTTGGCTTTTCTTGACCATTATCACACCCATGCTGTCAGTTTGCAGGTTAAAGGGCAAATTCCTTGGATGCTATTGCAAATATTTATAGATATTGGGATCTCTATTTTTATATTAGTGAATTCTCAAGATTCTCTTCTAGTTGAAATTCCATAATCCTAATTATTCTACTCCCCTTCTTCATCTTTTTCTGTTTCTGTCTGTCTCCCTTTATTGTTCTCTATTTTCTTCTTCTTTTTTCTTCTTTTGCTTACATGGAGATGACTTCAGCAGGAGGAAAACAGTTCATTTTCCCAACTGCTAACATCTTGCTGTGGCCCTGGGTCCTCCACACTTATCAGAGACTCAAACAGGGAGGGGATGATGGGCTTTGACTCTAGAGCAATACTCTTACTCCTCATCCTCTCTTCCTTTCTCCCTCTATACAATCTATACAGATTAGTTGGCAGGGATCAGTCATAGGTGAGAGTGGAAGAGATGACACTGGGAGCTCAGAACCTGGAGGACCTTCTCTAGCCCTTAGGTACAGGATTCAAGTCCTAGTGATCACAGACTTTGGCATCTCAGGACTAAGCCTGTTCCATCATCCTCAACTTGGATAATGCAGTCTCACCTTTGGTCTCCACATTTTCACTGATTGTCCCCACATTATACCCAGATGCTTTGCCTTTTGTTTTTTTCTCAATGACTAAATCATTATTTCCCCCCTTTCTCATAATGGTGTCCGATTATTCAGTTTCATGGATTTTCTTTGAATACCCAAGTTTGGAGACCTCCTGAAACTGGCCTTTATTTAGCTGAAAAAGGTCTTTAATTGAGCATCAAATAGTATCTTCTTAACTTTTCAAAGAACTCATATTATCTGTGACTGGTCTTGCATTGCAACTTAGACATAAACCTTTCTTCTTACTTTAAGAAGCAGGAGAGACCCCAAAGCATACTCATTAGCTCCATATAGATTACTGATGGAAGGGATCCAGTTGTCTCTGACTTATTTTATATTGACTCTGATGGAACTGATCTAGCCATAAGTCTAAACCCATGAGAAGATTCTGATGCTTCTGGCAAAACCCATTAACCTTGAAAGTTGTGAAAATTCAATGTGGCTTTTATTAGGTATTATGTTATTATTTTAACTACCCCAGAACAAGGTTTCGAACATGTTGATGCCATCTGGTGAATGTGTGGGGAAGGTGGGAAAATATGTAAAGGAATGAGACTTGAAACATCTCAAATGTCTTTATTGGAATGAAGACTTGCACTTGCCTGTAATGCATTCCCACCCCATTTTACTCACTTTCCCCCAATGCAAGTTATCTTTATTTATATCTACATATAGAATTATACTTTGACAAAATTGAAATATGTAATAAATTAAATGAGTAATGTTTACTGCCTGAAACCATAAGTTTTAACAATTGAAATAAATCAAACTTCAATGTAATTAATATAAACAAAATTCCAGCAAATTGTACCTCCATATAAGTACACTGTCTTCTTCCTTTCCTTTTTTTTTGGCTTTTGCAAGGTAATAGGGTCAAATGACTTGCCCAAGGTCACACAGCTAGGTAATGATTAAGTGTCTAAGGCTGGATTTGAACTCAGGGGATGCGCTCTATCCACTGTGCCACTAGCTGCCCCTTTAAGTACACTGTCTTATTTATTTTTTATTTATTTATGAATTTATTTATTTATTCAGAAAACTTTGACCTTGGCCATAAAGAGAATCAAATCTGTTTCCTCTTTGCCTGCAATTCCTTTTTTTTACAAATTGACATCAGAATTAATAAATTGTGCTTTGTATGTTGTAAAAGTTAATTTTTTGGTTACTTAAAATATAAATATTACTTCCAAACTGACAAATCTCTTTAAAATGGCAAGGAAGCAGGTCAATAAGAAAATTATGTTTTCACTTGTAAGTCATTTGGGTAGAGAGCATATTCATGATAAAAGTTTGGTAAGTTCACTAATTGAACAAGTAAGTTTCTCCAGTACACTGTCTTCTCAGAGGAAAAACCCAGTAGTATTCCAATAACTAACACAGATGGGCAAAAAATGACTTTGAAGAATATATTATTGACATTTATCATACATTTAAGAAATGTGGTTAAAAAGCAAAAAAATCTGATAATTGCATCATAATATGTATTGTTTTCAAATAGATTTGGTAATTTCTTTTACAAAGTTAAATTTCAGCCCTCTGTAGGTAAATCCCTTAAAATTTGAATGACCTTATGGTATGCATTCTGTAAAATTCAGTAAATCAGAGTAACAGTAGGTCAACCACCTTTGAGATATGTTTTCTTTGTTTAAAAACAGACTATTAAAAGTACAAAATTATATAAACAAAATCTAGATTTTGTATACCTGACTCAGCATTTGAATGGGCAAAAAAAAAAAGATAATAGTTTGCCATTTCCTGATACACTGCACTTCATTACAATATCAATTGAAAAATCTCCATTGAGTCCCCTTTAATACAGAAGATAAGACCTGCATCAAGAGTGCCTTATTTAGCATTGTGAAAAGAAGAATATTTGTAAGTTTTTCTACTGTGAGTACATTTACATTTTCTTCATGGAAGAGAAGGGTAAAAAAACCTCAAAGTGCAAAAAATTTGCAACATTTTACTGAAATATAATATGGAAGTCAAAGTTATGTATCTGCTAAATATTAATTCTATTGCCAACAGGCACCAAGAAGAGGTAATGATGAGTAAAGATTAAAATATCCAATAAATCAGTTCTCTGTCTGATGGTGCTGGACTTTTAAATCTTAAATTGAATGAGCATAAAGAAAAACCTTGTCCTTTCACACATAAAGTATTGGGGTACAGTTGCGAGGGAGGAAGGGAAACAATAGATAATGCCTTTTCTGCTTCCTCTGCACAGTGTAAAATTTCTTATTCAGAAAAAATGTGTCTGTAATTAATTTCAGCGTTTCTTCTGTTTACTAAGATTCTAGAATTCTCATCTCTATTGTAAGGGTTGAACTCAAATGTCAAGATCTTTGAGTTCCATCACCGATCTCTCTGTCTATTAATGTTTTCTTCTTTCTCAAACATTCTGAAATCACTTGGATCATTGTTCATTTTTTTCTTCTTCCCTTATTTATTGATATGATTCCTAAACATGTATGTCATATTCCACCATTAAGGTCCAGGAAGATTTTATTTTAATTTTTGTATCTTTGGAGTTTGTTTCAGAGTCTTACTATTAAAAGGGGTTAACAAAAATTTGTTGAATTGAATCAGCCATCTATCTTCTTTTCTTCCTGTACTCATCATTTTTTTTTTTTTTTAGATTTTTCAAGGCAATGGGGTTAAGTGGCTTTCCCAAGGCCACATGGCTAGGTAATTATTAAGTGTCTGTGGTTGGATTTGAACCCAGGTACTCCTGACTCCAAGGCTGGTGCTCTATCCACTGTGCCACCTAGCCACCCCCACTGTATTCATTATTTAAGGTATCCTGCAAAGACCATGGAATATTCCATTTGGAAGGTACCTCTTGAGACAGAATGATGTTTATTCCCTCTTTCTCAGAACAAGGCCTCTATCATTCTTGTTTGTTTTATTTTTCCTTTCTCTTCATTAGTTTTCTCTAGACTTCTTGCTATGCCTAGATTGGTGATCTACCACTTCCTTCCCAAAGAAGTTGAGAAATCCTGTCCCTGATCTCCTCTCTATATATAGGAAAAATAGTTGTGAAGAAGAAGGAATATGATCAGCCCAAAAGAACTGTAATTATCCCTTCCTTGTCCAGTTCTGTTAAGACTGATACACATGTGATTTATGTCCCCTCATTCATTCCTCCATGGCTGCCTCTTTGCACATACTCTAATCTGCTGTACCCCTCATTTCCCCTCTGGTCTAGTTTCCCTCTTTCTTTACTTCCAACCAACAACACCACAAAACCACATAGAATGCTTCTATTTATCCACACTTCTGCTTCTGTGCCTCTTTGAGAAATTTGTCTTTTCGAGAATCACAGGTCTTTTCCTTCTGATTGGAACAAAGGGACACGATCATCCTCTGCCATTTTGGGAACTTATTTATCTCTCCAGGATTCTCCTGATTCCTTAATAAAGTTATGAAATTTTTCTGACAAGTCATTGCCCAATTGATAAAAGGTCAAACAGGCAATCTCAGATGAAGAAATTTAATTCGTCTATAGTTATAGGGAAAAAAATTGTTCTAAATCATTATTGATTAGAGAAATGATTATCCAACCAACTCTGAAGTACCACCTCACATCTATTAGATTGGCCAATATGACAAAAAAAGGAAAATGATCAATATTTGAGGTAAAACTGGGACACCACTGCATTGTTGGTGGAATTGTGAATTCATCCTTACTTTCTGGAGAAACTATTTCAAACTATGTCCAAAGGGCATACCCTTTGATCCAGCAATACCAATACCAGGACTTTATCCCAAAGAGATAATAAGAAAGGGTAAAAAACCAACAGGCACAAAAATGTTTATAGCAACTCTTTTTGTAGTGGTGAACTGGAAATTGAGAGGTTGCTCATCATTTGGGGAATGGATGAACACACTGTGGTACATGAATGTGATGGAGACCTGTTGTTCAGGAAGAAATCATAAGTAGATGGACTTCAGAAAAAATCTGGAAAGATTTGCCTGATGCGATGCTGTGCGAAGTGAGAAGAACCAGAAGAACATTGGACACTTTAACAGCAACATTGTAATTTTATTTATTTATTTATTTTAGGTTTTTGCAAGGCAAACTGGGTTAAGTGGCTTGCCCAGGGCCACACAGCTAGGTAATTATTAAGTGTCTGAGACCGGGTTTGAACCCAGGTACTCCTGACTCCAGGGCTGGTGCTTTATCCACTGTGCCACCTAGCCACCCCTATCATTGACTTTAAAATTTTTTTCTATCTCTTATTTTCCCCAAATACACCTCCAATTATAACTAAGAATATATAAACAATTTCTCTTCTAAGGTCACATATCTCTTTAGAATGGATTCTTGAATATAGTGTAAAATGTTTTTGTCAGATTGCTTTGGAGTTTTTCTGTATTCATGACCAAATGAGAGTTTTTCCTAAAAATTTAAATTATCTGATTTATCAAACATCTTGTTAATTAAATTTCCTTTTTTCTCTATTGCCCAGTCTGTTCCATTAATCTCTTCCTTTCTTATTTAGCCAACCTAAATGATGCCTGCTGCCTAATAGTATAGTTTCAGGTCTAGAAGTTCTATCACTTTGTCCCTGCTTCTTTTCATTCTTTTCTTCAAGAAGGAAATTTTCCTGATCCCTTTCTCCCTGTGATACCCAATCCTAATTTTCCTAATTCATATGCACATACATGTTTATTTATTCTTTTATGTGAATATATTTATATATTCACACAATTATCCTATATACCTATATACAGATCTGATATGCATATATATGTGTGTGTGTGTGTATATTTGTGATCCTATTCATTGCCAATTTACACATACTATTTTTTGACTTATAAGCTGAAAGTTCTTGAGGGAAGGGAATGTTTCATTTTTCTCTTTGTTTCCTCAGCATTTAGAACAGAGTCTTTCACTATCCTAATAAATGATTGATTGAGTCCAGGATAACAGACCCCAGGTTACTACATTCTCTGTCTGAAGCCTAGCTGTTTCACTTTGTCACCCATCTACACGAAAATTTCCACTAGCCAGGAATGATAAGACAGACCTTGTGTAACAAATCTTTAATACATTTGTCATATCCTGAATTATTGGTTTAGTTTGACTCCTTGATTCCTTATTCAACCTCTGTCCCTTGCTCTTTCGCATTAGACTCTGGGTCCAAGTTCTGGAATCAAATAACTAAGGGGGATTATCTTCCTATCCTAGACAAAGGCAATCAGCATTGTGAGCAATGACTAGGCATGTTCGAGTTACCTCTCTGTGGGAAGCTAGGTGGTGCAGTGGATAGAGCACTGGCCCTGGAGTCAGGGGTACCTGAGTTCAAATTCTGCTTCAGACATGTAATAATTTCCTAGCTGTGTGACCTTGGGCAAGCCATGTAACCTCACTGTCTTAAAAAAAAATTTAAAAAAAGAAATACTTCTCTGAAAAAGCTCATATAACACATTTTAATTGAAACTATATCATTAATATTTCTTCACTTTATTAAACCTGGACATTCAATACCATTCCATACAATATATACCTGATTTGGGATGGTTATTTTCTTTTTTAAAATGTATTTATTTATTTTGAATTTTACAATTTTTCCCCAATCTCACCACCCCCCCCAGAAGACTGTTAGTCTTTACATTGTTTACATGGTATGTATTGATGTAAGCTGAATGTGATTAGAAAGAAATCATATCCTTCAGGGGAAAAACATAACGTATAAGAGATAGCAAGGGATGGTTATTTTCAAAGTATAAATGAAAATTCAATTATTTGCTTCAAAAGGGTATAGCTTCAGTACAGCCCTGGGTTATAGTGTATCTCTATAATTTTCTTCCTCTCCCAACTGTGATATCTGAATAATTGTCATATGAATGTGGTAAGAACCAGGTTTTTCTTCCTTGGTTTAGAGTCTTTCCTCTCTTCTCACTGCTTTTGATTCAGATGCACACATTGAACCCAATTTCATTTCCCCTTACACGACTTGGAACCCTCTAATACACCTTGGTGGGGGCTCCACCTTACTGAGGTCATATTGGAGTTTTTTCTATTTCCATTAATTCTTTATCCATGGAAGACCAGAATTAGTTTTATGGGGTCCAAGGGTTGCTGCCATTCTTGTCTTTCTTCTTAAACAAAGTCACTAGATGGAAGTACGAACATTTGAGTCCAATTTACTGGAGGTCAGTTCTAAATATCTCGATTTAAAATGAAATAACTTTCTGAGAGCCAGTCTTGAAGTTTTGGCTCCTCTTAACAGTGGACTGATTCCTACAAATAGCTTTACCTTGCAGTTACCAAATGTGGACTTTTCTTATAGAGGAGATAGTCTTTTTATATTCCTATGACCCGGTCCAAAGTACCCATGGGGCATCTCATGTGAATATTGATAACTAAGTTTGGCTTGGCTGGTTTTGACCCAGTTTCATGAAGAATTAATGATTGATCTCATTGGCTGACATTGATAGATGTCATACTCCTATTGCCATGTCTATCCAGTTAGCTAGTGTAGATGTAGTCAAATCATTTTAGGAAGCTCAAACTTCCCTTTCTATAACTGTTAATATTCATATTCCACATATCAGGTTTTGGTAAAGTTCAGTTATAAAAGCCAGTTTTCAGATGACCTAAAGTTGTAGGAGGAATGACCTTGAAACTTGAAGAATAGTTAAAAAGAATCTATGGAAAGGGGAGAAATTTATGATCAAACAAGTAATAGATGATGATGGTATTAGTCCTTTATTCTCAAAGAAGACATATGACATCAGGGAGATGATGCCATGACAAGCAAGTGAACTGGATTTGAGTCAGGGGGAGGCTGGGCAAAGTCATCAATCTTACTTTCTCCTCCAGAGGCATCTGGGTCCAATGGCCAGATCTGAATCAGGATGACTGGAGATAGCCCAAGATGTGAGGTAATCAAGGACTTGCACAAGGTCTCATAGCTAGTAAGTATCTGAGGTCAGATTCAAGCTCCCATCTGCATGATGCCAAGGCCAGTACTCTATTACCTGCTCCAACTAGCTGCCTCTAATGACCAAATAAGAATTAGAGTTCATTATAAATTGCAAAATGGATAATTTTGATTATATTAAATTAAAAAGACTTTGCACTAATAAAATCCATGCTACCAAGAATAGAAGAAAAACAGAGAGTTCAGAAAAACTTAGAGATCTGATAAAGGTCACATTTCTAAAATATATAGAGAATTGAATCAAATTTATAAGCTTACATTCATTTTCCAATTGACAAATGAACAGAGTTTCTAAATGATGAAATTAAACTATATATCTATATGTATATATATGTATATATATATACATATGAAAAAATGTTCCAAATCATTCCTGATTGGAGAAATGCAAATTAAAGCAGCTATGAGGCACCACCTATGAGATTGGCTAAGATTAGAAAAAGGGAAAATGATTATTGTTGGAGAGGTTGTAGGAGGATTGGGACTTGAAAGCACTGGTGGTGGAGTTGTAAACTAATCCAATCATTCTGGAGAGCAATCTGAAACTATGCCCAAAGAGCAGTAAAACTGCTCCTACCCTTTGACCCAGCAATTCCAATTTTAGGTCTATATGCAAAAGAAATCAGAAAAAATGGGGAAAGTCCTACATGTTCCAAAATAGTCATATAAGCTCTTTTTGTAGTGGCAAATATTTGAAAATTGAGAGATGTCCATCAAAAGGGGAATAGCTGGACAAACTATGGTAGATGAATGCTAAGGAATACTATTGTTCTATAAGAAACCATGAGTGGTTGAACTTTAGAGAAACGTGGAAAGAATTATATGGAGTGATGCTGAGGGAAGGGAGCAGAACCAAGAGAACATAGTACACGATAAGAACAACATTGTGAGTTGATCAGCCTGGATGGATATGGCTCCTCTCAGCAGTTAGAGAGTTAGGACCATGCCAAGAAATCTGTTATGGATAATGTTATCCCCATCCAGAGGAAGCAAACAATAACAAAAAGCCATAGAATCTGAACGAATACTATCTTCACCTTTCTAAAACTTCCCTTATAGATTTTGTTTCCTCTCCCATTGTTTTCCTCCCTTGGTCCTAATTCCTCACACACAAAAGGAAAAAAAAATATGTAAACACGTTAAGCACAGATGAGCAATTACAAGTTTTACCAGACTGTGCACCACTGAGGGAAGTGGGGTGAGAAAGGGAGGGTGTAGAAAAAAAGTGTAACATAAATATAGACAGCCTGCAATTGGAAAAATCAAATAAAATGTCCATTAAACCTGAAGAGTGATTACTAAAAATCTGGAGATTGAGTACTCATGACCTAAATTCATACACGGGACCAATTCTTTTATTTCTTGCAGAAATAACCTACAGACACATGAAGAATGCACCCTACATGGTCAAATTGAATATGTGTGTGTGTGTGTGTGTGTGTGTGTGTGTGTATTATATATATATATATATATATATATGCACATAAATCATTTTAACTATTACAAATACTACAAATACACATAAATATTCATACACATATAGAATATACAATTATATGTATATTTATGCATAATATACACACATATACACACATACATATATATATATATATATATATATACATATATATAATATGCCATATAGTATGGAGGCACGTTCAGGGGCAGAAGGTGGCTGACTATGGAGTATACAATTACAGAGAGTGAGGAGATCTTGAGAACTATTCCATCAATTTCCATCATTCCTTCCTAATAATAAAAACTCCCTCACTAATTAATTATTAGAAATGGAGAAGTTTCCCTCTACTGTGACAGGTTATTATGAGCAGATGAGGCAGAACTCTTGGCTTTGCTCTACAGCATATAGGATATACTCATATGGCAATATGTGAATGTCAGTTTTTAACTAAATCATTTTGCATCTCTTGGCAGATATGATCAAAACAAATTTTATTAGTTGGATAAATTCAGTCAAAAACTACAGCAAGTTTTGGGATGGATTGGTCATGATGGACATGAGAATTTTTGTAGGATGTTCAAAGGGACAAGGGGAAGAATTTCTTGAATTCTTGGAGTTTACACTCACCATTCCTGTCCCATCTCAGCATATATGCATATTCTGATTCCCATTGGCTGCACCTCTAACTTCTTCCTTCTGTTCATGGATTTCCTTGGGCATCATCACACCCAGGCACAAGAATTTATAGGTTAAAGAATGAACTCCATGGGTTGTAGGCTATTGCTAATATCTACTGATATTGGAATAAAGCCTGGGGTCTCTATTTCCATATGGGTGAACTCTCTAGATTCTTTTTTAGCTTGAAAACTCATGATCCTAACCATTCTTACCTAACCTGTTTCTCTCTCTGTCTGTCTCTCTGTCTCTCTCTCCCTCTCTGTCTCTCTCTCTCTCTCTCTGTCTGTCTCTCTCTCTCTCTCTCTCTCTCTCTCTCTTTCTACCTCTCCCCTACTTCTCTTTTCCTTCTCCTTTTACAAGAGTTCTATAGCTGGAGGGAAAACAGTTTAATTTCCCAATTGTTATACCTTGATGTGATCCTGTGCCCACTACAGTAATCAGAGACACTGACAGGGAAGGGATGATGATCCATCTAAAGATGGTGGGTGATTAAAGACTGACAGATGCACTGAGGGGGTTCTCAGCCCTCAGAGAGGCCTTATAAAGAAGACTGTACTCCAGGCAGCCTTAGACCTCGGCTTCAAAGACCTTGGTCTAGTGGACTCCAGTCTTGCCATGGAAGCCCTGGTGATTTTGGCATCAGCTTCCTGACTTCATGGTCAGAACTGGTATCTGAGTCTCTGGTGCTCTTGACATTGACCTCAGTCTGAGATACCAACCTGAGGCCCTGGTCCTTTAGCACTAGACTTAATGACTCAAGTCTTGGGCCTCTAAGGGTCTGCTTTCTGAAACCTTTTTAAGATATGATGTAAGTCATACTTGATCTTAACTTTTTCAGAGCGGAAAAATGTGGGGCCTGGCAGTCACGGCTTGGGGTGGTATCTTTGGCTACCACATCCTGGCTCCAGCCTCTAGATGGCCCTCCTCTCCCCTGCTCAGTTAAAGACACTAGCTCTAGATTGCCTGAGGGGTCACTATATCTCCCATATTCATCTCACTGCTCTATTTTGGTGAGTCCCAAAGTTGGTTTTTAGGGATGCATTGGGTGAGAAGGCATTTTGACGACAATATGACCAGAAAATTGTAGAAGAAAGGATTGACTGAATTTAGAAATTGCTGGAAAATGAAGATGTGAGAAGGGGCAGCTGTAAATTGTAGGAGGAGTCATCCAATATCTGAACTTGCTTTACAGGACTAAGCCTGGGTCAGCTAATGGAGGTGTATAATGGTGAGTCTTTCTCCCAGAACTTCCCTCCCCTCCACCATTCTCCTTTCATCTTAGCTTGCCAAAGGGAAAAATCAACAGAGTAACCAGATCAAAGAATATGGAGAAAATGTTGGAGAAACTTGGGAAATTAGAATTGAGTCTGCCAATGGGAAGGGAGCAACTTCAGAGAATTCAAGCTTTGAGCTTGAGAATTACCCCTCTCAGCTGCACCCATAAGCTGTGACTCCCTTATCCCTGCACTACTAGGAAATGAGAGCTTGTAGCTGAGAATTGAGAAATGTGGCCAGACAGGAAACCAATCTTCTTATTGGGATTCTGGGAACCACGACCATGCAGCAGGTTAGGGCTACTGGCATTTCTTGGGGACTTGATTATCAGAACCTCTTAAAGACCACAGGGAAATGGGAGGACAGAGGGCCATTGGCAATCTGTTCTAGAGCAGGGAGGTTTTATCCTGAAAGCTAAATCCCAGAAGCCTGTGGAGGAGGTAAGAGGGTGACTTTTCTAATAGGTTGAGTGTTCTGAGGGGCACTTATGAATCCTGGGTCTAGAGTCCATTGGGTCTAGAGTCCATTGGGAAAGACAACATGGATCATAAACCCATATCAAATATTCTTTTAAAAAACTGCAACTGTATTTATATAAGCATATATGTATATATATATGTATTTTGTATGTATATATGTATGTGTCTGTGTGTGTGTGTTGGAAAAGTTAATCATTGAAGAAAGAGTGAGTAGGGAATGCATAATGCAGGAGTTATCACCAAAGGAGAGTTTCAAAGAAAAAAAAGGATCTTTAGAGACCTGGTTGATATGGAAGGCATTTCCAGGATAGAAGACAGCTAAGTCAAAGAGTAGAAGAGGGACATGGAGCATTGTGTATGAGGAATGTATGAACATTGATTAGACTTGGCTGCAAAATGTGAAGAATGTATGAACATTGATTAGAACTTGGCTGCAAAATGTGAAGAAAGGAGTAATATATAAAAAGATTTGAAAGATAGATTGTGGTTTCCAATGACAATAAAAATAACATTTGAAAGAAAAATGGAAAGAAAGCCATTGGAGTCCATTGAAAAGGGGAATGATGACACCAGAGCTGCACTCCACCACATTTACTTGTGCAGTTGTGTGGAGGGTGGATTAGAAAAGAGAGAGGTTTGATGCAGGGTGATCAATGAAAAGATAATTGAAATAGCTTCAGTACTACTTGATAAGAGACTGAGCTTGGGAAGGTACTATAGGAGAGGAAAGTATAGGTAGCAATGGACATGCCCCAAAATGGCATCTGATCACATATGTGGGGTGAGGCCCACTGAGAAGTCGGGTGTAACATTGCTTCTCTGGAGAACTTTATGAAACAGGATCATCATGCAAGGGCATCTTTAGCTCTGACTGACTTCCCCATGGTCCCACTTAAGTTGCTCTGGGGCCCTAAGAGGCAGGACACTGAACACAGAAGCTGCTCTGCCCTGAAAAATGAAAACATCAGGAGCCCTGCTGGAGACCCTGTGACCTACTCTTTTTCTTTTTTGAGAATCGATGGGGATATGAATTAAGACTTCATTGTGGACCAGTGAGGGTGGATAGGGTGTGGTGGCTTGGCAATCAGGAAAGACCCACAGCATTCCTTCAATGGTTCCCAGTGGCATTTGTTCTCCCCAGAGGGGCTCAAGAAGATTTCATATTGGGAAGAAAAAGAAAAGTCTCCAAGGTTTATCTAATATTGGATGTAGTCTTGCCCAGGGCTTTCTGTTGGTCTGTCTCTCAGAAGGTCATGAGTCATGGGTCAGCCCACGAAACCACTTGAATGAAGGATGGTGAGGATGGTGATACTCTTCCTCATCCTATGAATTGGTCCCGTGTATGGCCTAGTTTTAGTTAACCTCCATAACACGAAATGGACAAAAGGATTTCTGCAGAGATAGCATTGGAAAGAATAGGAAGATGTTTGGAAGATCAAGCAAGAGGAATTGCTTGAATTGATTCGTTATCTATGGCCAATATTAACAATGATGGTGGAGCCTTCTGAGGTCATATTGGGCTGCTCATCACAGTCCAATAAAGTGTACTTGAATCCCCACATTGTGATGCTATTTTGGTTCTTTTTGATGGTGAAGAACAACAGTCAACCAACCTTATGGTTAATTTGGACACATTTCTCTTTCCTCTCAACCTATAATGTCTTAGTAACATCACTAGGCCAGCACTTGGTCAATCACCTTGGGCTTTTAGCCTCCATATTGGATCATGTGATGAACTTAAACTTCTGAGAAGTCATGCAGTGCTAGGAAGAAAATGCTTACTGATGGGCAACATCTGGGCTTGCTTTACCTCTTGAACACTCCCAGGAGTTATTATGACTGGAAAGGTCCATCTCTCACTATCTGAAGGAAGCCATTGACCACAAATCAGAAGGGACTTTAGCTTTTAATTTGTCTCAGGAAGGCAAATCTGTTTTTGTTTCATTGAAGAAAATATCATTTTAAAATAATGATAATTTTTATTATTTCATATTTTTTACTTTACTCTAGTATATAGATTATATTTATATGACAATAAATGAATGTCCTTTTTAAAATAAATCATTCTTTATATCTCAAAATAATTTTTGTTAATAGGATATACAACCAAAAAACAGTAAAAAACATTTGGGTTGGAGAGAATAACAATATTGAATGGGGTAGGAATCCACCATCTTGCAACTTATTCAGAGAGCAAGGGGGATCTGGGGAATCAATCTGTTCTATTTGCTACCATCTGTTTTTTTAGGCCACCCAATGCTCCTCCAATGGATCAGTCTAGTCCTGAAGGTCTGATTTTCCCTCAAATGAGGGAGATTCCACCTGTTATTGGTGACCCTGAATCTCCCTCTGAGTCTGAGATCAACAGAAAACAGAGCTTCGTTTAGCATCTGAGATACGTATGGATGATGGTGGTAGGATAGAAAGCTTCCAGTAAAAGGAAAGCTGCTTTTGAACAGTTCATTTCAACACAGCAAAACTCCAAGGGAAATGGCAGCCTGAGAGTGGAGTCGTAATAGCTTCAGACACAGACATATGAGGACTTTGAAGAAGATATACACCTCTTGAGAGGTGCCAGCCTGGGTCAGGAGAGGAAGAGAAGGGGGAGAGCCAAGGAGCTCAGGCAGGATTTCATTTCCCTTCAGTGCTGTGGGGTAGGGAAGGGGAATAGATGCAAGCACCATTTGATTGCTTCCCAGCTTCCTCTTCCTCATAGGCTAACATTTTGCTAAATGCAATTGCTTCTAGTTTCTGAAAAAGGTGATTTTGATCCCCTCTCCAATTCTGGCACCCTTGGGTTCATCCTGGTCACCTTTCCTTAGTTGCTATTTTTCCTTGGCGTGACTGAGTCTAGTATCAGAACTACCAGATTCTGGCTTGCCTCTTTTTTTGACCATATATTCATTCCCTCTTCATAAATCTGAGTGGTAGACTATTCCTTGTTTTTTCTAATTTGCTTATGGTATCACCCTTCATGTCCAAATAGGATGAGATATTGATGGGATAAGATGTTGATCTGTCCTAAGTTTGAATCCTATTGCTTTCCACTTTTCTCAGAAATTTTGTTTTTCAAATTGTGAGGTTTTATCCCAAAAGCTGGAGTCTTTGGTTTTACAAAAACTAGGTTGCTATAGTTCTTTACTACTATTTCTGGTGTATCTAATGTATTCCCACCATCCACTGCTCTATTTCTTAGTCAGCATAAGCTAGTTTTGATTGTTACTGTTTCAAAATATGGTTTGAGAGCTGATATTGCTAGATCACTTTCCTTTTATTTATTTTTTGTTAACTAATTAATTCCCTTAATATTTTTTATATTTTGCTATTTCACGTGAATTTTTGTTTTTTGTCTATTTCTCTAAATTAGCTTTTGCTATCTTGATTGGTATAGCATTCAATATCAATTAATTTAGACAGGACTGTCATTTTTATTATATTGGCTTAGCTTACCCATAAACAATTGATGTATTTTCAGTTATTTAGAGCTGATTTTCTGTGAGAAATTTTTATAAGGACAGTGGATTTTTGTATCTCTTTTTCTATTTGGTCATTTCTACATTTTAGGTAGTTGTTTCCTTTTTTGAATTTTTCTCCTTCCTCTCTTATAAGACTTTTAAGCTCTTTTTAGGTACTTCATTACTTCTTTCTGGACCTGAGACCACTTTGAATTTTTCTTTGGGGTTTTGGGACTTTGACATCATTTGTCCTTTTCTGAGTTTGTGTCATGGTCTTTTCATAGCAACATAATAACTTTCTATGGTCAAATTTGTGAGTGTGTGTGTGTGTGTGTGTGTGTGTGTGTGTGTGTGTGTGTGTGTGTATGTGTGTGTTTATTTATTTGTTATTTTTTTTTGGCCTCTTCACTTTCATTTAAATTTTAGTTCTTTTTCAAAGGCTGAAAGGGGCACTGCCTCTGGTTTCTTGTGCCACTGGTTTCAGGTCCTTATTATTTATCTTTTATGGTAATGATGTTTCCCTAAGCTATATAGGGAACCCCCATTTCTGATGCTGCACTGAGGGGGTTGAACGCAGGGTGGTGGTGGTGCAACTGTAGTCCATAGGGATCTGGCAGTTTACCTGGTAATGCACTGGTGTCTTAAAGAGAGGAGCTTGTGTCTGAAACTTGGGGAGGGGAGAGATTTTGTTTTTTTCTTGAGGCTCCACTAAAACATGTGATGCTTTGGCCTCTAGAGGATGCCTATTTGCCTGGTCCTTTGTGAAAGCATGTGATGGTTCTTGGAGCTGGAGATGGCTGGTTCCCATAGTTATGGTTCAGCATGTGAGGGATCCTGGTAATGATACTGACCCGGTCCACCACACTGGGTCTCAGGTTGTCTTGTATGTTTGCTGGGGTAGAACTTGTTACTGGGTGTTTGGGATGCTGCCTGCCCTGGCCTGGGCTCTCCTGTTCCCCTTTTACTAAAGTGAGACAGATATTTCTTGCAGGTGTTCCGATTTTCAATCTAAAATATTGTTTTCCCTCTTTTTGCTTATTCTGAAATTCGAGGATTTGCTTGGAAGTTCTATTATGTGGTTGTGTAGAGCTGAAAATGGGAGACTTGGAGTGACTCTGTTATTCTGCCATTTTGCTTCTGGAGATCTGGGCTACAACTTTCAGTTGGATCTCCATATAACATTGTTCGAAGTATAAGGGACTTGAAGAACCATCTGGTCAGTTTCTGTATAATATGTGAGGAAGCTAGGACCCACCGTTCATTCTGGGCCAAGTTGGGACATGATCCCAAATCTTGTCTCCTAGCCCAGTGATCCTTCTTTTCTAGGACCTCTCTGTAAACCTGAGCTCCAAGCCCTTCCAGCTCCTGTCCTGTCCCCGGGGACAGATGTGACCTTCTGGTGCATCCTGCCACCAGACTCATACCCCCAGACCATGACATTCATTCTGCAAAAGGATCAGAATGAAGAACCCTTACAAAACAAGACTGGAGAATGGGAAAAAACTGATTTCTTAATTTTATCTGTGAGGCCCCAGGATACTGGGAACTACAGCTGCACCTATCATCAGAATACAGGTTCTTACAGGGTTTCAGAGCCCAGTGAGACTGTAGAGCTGCTAGTAACAGGTGAGAGAGAGAGACTGGGCCTGGGTACCACAGAGCAGAAGGACTAGAGTCATGGCCTGTGAGCGAGAAGGAGAGTATGGGAGGGGATCCCATGAGGGACTGGGGTGAATATCATAGGGCAGAGAGTCTGGGACCCCAACACTTGGGGCGAAGGATGGAGATGGAACTAAACTACAATAGAAGCCCAAGGGATGGGAGAGTCTCAGCATCTGTTCCTTTGCTGAAAAGGGTCATCATGGAATGGAATGGAATGACAAAGAAGACTTAGGAGTGATGACTAAAGGGTCCTGGGAATCTTTCCCAGCATACCTAGCTCCAAGAGGGGAACTTGGGCCTCTAATGTCTCTCCTTTGCCTTTCAGAGATCCTCCCCAAGCCCTTCATCTCAGTCATACCTAGCCAGCTGGTGGTTTCAGGAGATAATGTGACCCTCTGGTGTTGGGGGCCGATCCGAGATGTGAGATTTGCTCTTTGCAAGGAGGGAGAGGAAAGATGTGTGGGGATCAGAGAGTCCACCAAAGGTGGGGCTGAGTTCCACCTGACCCATGTGAACATCAAAGACACGGGACATTACAGTTGCCACTATGACCTTGACAACATCAGTCTTGTCCTCACACTACCCAGTGATCTCCTGGAACTTACTGTACAAAGTGAGGAACAGAGGAAGATGGATCCTCTGGAGGGAAATGATGATCCCTCCCTTAGCCCAGGCATAGGAGTTTAGCTCCAGTACTTTCTATTCCTAGGAAGGGAAGAGACAAAATTTCTCTTGTGTCATTCCTAGGGCCATGCTAGGGAGGGGCACTGGGGAAGGCTTGGGACATGGGCATTCTCTTTGCAACTCCCACTCACATATAAGTAGGAAACATTCTGTTTTACAGGTGAGGAGGATATATTCTCTCAGCACACAGGTAAGACAGTGGCTAAGAAGTAGAACTTTCAGAATTTAGGCAAGGGGGTCAATGTGTCCAGACCTCCCTGGTCCAAGCCCAGCATTAACCCCCAAAGGATGGGAAGGTGCTAAGGAGCAGGGGAAACTAGACAGGAGGGGTGGTGAGGAAAGGGAAGAAAAGCTGGTGGACTGATCTTCACCTTCACCTTTCATCTCAGTGTCTGGCTATATGGTGATCACATTCCTCCATGTTTTCATGTTCTTCTTCCTCTTTCTCCTTTGGGCATGTTTGAATTGTCAACCACCCAGACTGGTGAATATAGCGGGAATAAGCACTGGGCTGAAATGTGGGGTCTCAGTTTTCACATCTGAGAAACCAAGAGTTTGACATAGACCAGGCATGTCCATTTTTTCTTTTAAAGTTTTTATTGAAACAACAGACAATATATTTTGATTTTCCCATTTTAGTGAGAGCTCTGTGGTAGCTCAACTTCATTTACTAAAACATTTGGTAAACTCACAGGGAGTCACACAAAATCCCTCTGTGGGCCACATAGAGCCCATGGGCTACATTTTGGACAGCCCTGACCCAGACAATCTCTCAGATTTCTTCCAAAGTTAAAACATAGAAGACTATGTGATATTCTTTCTCCCTCTCTCTTGGTTTGTCTGTATCTCACCAGTGACTTCATGTGAACAGATTCCCAGAAGGCAGAGAAGCTCAGCTGATCTTCCACCACCTTCCTGATCCAATATTCTGATGGTCCTCTGCACCACCACAATCATCATACTGGCATCTAAGAATGACTCCCTTCCTGCCTCCTACCCCTATTGTGTTCTTTCCACAGACTTCCAGATTGCCTGTATCTCTCAGTGGGGAGGATCTTCTCTAATGAATTCTGTCTTCTCATCATATGACTAAAATATTTAAGCTTCAGCTTCAGTGTTTGTCTTTCCAATGGGCAGTTTAAATAAATTTATTTTATTATAGACTAATTTAATCACTTTACCATCTCAAGCACTCTTCAAAGTCTTCACCAGCACCATAGTTCAAAAGCATAGAACATTTGAGTCTCAACCTTCCTTATAGTTCAACAATCACAGTTATCCAGTGCTACTGGAAAAAAAGAAAACATTATATGGAGTCCATTATATGGACTCATTAATTGATTAAAAATATGCTGGTAAAATGGGAAAGGAGTTTGGCAGAAACTTACCAGATATTAAAATGAGCTCAAAGACAAATGGTGACAGCATTGGCAAACTAAAGGACCATAGACAAAATTAACTATCAGAACTAGGAAGAATTCATGACTCCCCCCCCCCCCAAAAAAAAAGATAGCGAAGAGCACTGAAGGGACATGAACATTTTGATTTCCTAAAACCAAAAATGTTTTGGCAAAAACAAAGACAATACAAGTTAAATGCAAATTACATAGATGGAAGAAAAAAATGGGACAAATTTACCTCCTAAAAGTCTCATTTCAAAGAGAGATAGGAAACTGCTTCAGATTTTGAAGGAAAAGATCCATTCTCAGTTATAAATTGGAAAAAAATGTGAATAGGAAGTTTTTAGAAGAAGAAAACTAATCATCAGTATTCTTGTGAAAATGCTCAACATAATCCAATAGTTAGTGAAATGAAAATTCAAAGTAATGTTCAACCTTATAGTTGTCATATTATCAAAACTGACAAAAGACAAAAATGACAAATATTTGGGGTGGCTAGGTGGTACAGTGAATAGAGCACCAGCCCTGAAGTCAGGAGTACCTGAGTTCACATCCAACCTCAGACATTTAATACTTACCTAGCTGTGTGGCTAGGTGGTGCAGTGAATAGAGCACCAGCCCTGAAGTCAGGAGTACCTGAGTTCACATCCGACCTCAGACATTTAATACTTACCTAGCTGTGTGGCCTTGGGGAAGTCACTCAACCCCATTGCCTAGCAAAAAAAAATGTAAAAACAATGACAAATATTCTATGGGACATATAGTCAGTCTTGGTAGAATTGTGAACTGATTCACCCTTTCTGTAAGGCAATTTAGAACTGTGTCAGAATGGATTAAACTATGCTTACCCTTTGACCCAACCATTACAGCATTGTCCATGCCTGAGAGAAATCAAAGAAATATGAAAATATTTCTCTCTATATTGATACTGGCAGCAGCTCTTTCTGTACTAAGTCAGTTAACAAGTATTTATTCCTACCTTTAATATTCTGGACCTCGGATTAAGTTCTGAGGGACAAAGCTAAGGACAGTTTCCACCCAAATGGAAGAGATAACATGCAACTATCTATGTAGACACATGCTATGTAAAAGGATAAATAGGAATTTATAAAGACAAGAATTATAAGGGACTATGAAATCCCTCTACATGAATAGTGACTTGCCCAATATCAGGGTAGGGTTTGAGGAGGAAGAGGAAGACTAAATAACCAATCTGGTGCACTGTTCTTGTAGGCTGGTTGGTTACTCACATATGTTGACCCATGAAATGTGACCAGAACCAATAAAAAAGTTTCTGAGTAATGATGGCCAAGTGAGGGTTTGGGAATGACCATGAGGATGGTCATCTCCTTCCAGCTCAGGGTCATGGGGTATGCTAGAAGGAGTCTGCTTTACTATAGAAGACATAAATGGGACTCCAGGGAGAGTCTGCTTTCCATGAGTAGATAGAGGAAGTAGTGCTAAAAAGCTCAAGGATAAAGGAGAAGTGTGTTCCAATCATGCCAATGGAAAGGGAGGGTCAAGGAGGGAAGGGTTTGGGAAGAATGGAAATTTTGTGAGCAAGAGATTTCTTATATGTCAGAGATCTTGTTTCACTAAAATTGGAGAAGAGGAGGTGAAGTTGCTGTCTATTAGACTAAGGAGACACCACTGGGCTAGAGTCTCATCCTCCAGGATCTTCTGGTAGGCAGGACAGCCTTGGTACAGAGCTCTAGATATAATACTGGGGAGTGATCACTAAAAACCAAGAGAGTTGTTCCTCTGGAACTGGCCTGAATTCCCAAGTGGGGTCAATACTTTGATTTCTTATAGAAATAACCAGAAGATGTTTCACATGGGGAAATGTAACCTAGGTGGTCAAACAGGCCTTGTGCCTGAGGCTGCGCTCACCCCTCTCTCTCTAGTCCTTTGCTTTCAGCCCTGTCCTTGTAGCATTGAGTCTGGGGGTCAGAGACCTTCCTTTGAGTTGTTTCCCTGGAGGTGACATGTCTCAGTCTTGGGGATTTGGTGTCAGAGTCTTTGAAAGACGAGCTTCGTGAGAGACCCTAGGCCTCTCAGAAGGCGAGCTCATAGCGAGATGTTCTCTAACTCCTAGATATCAGAGTGGAAATCATGTGGCCAGGCTTTAATGGGTGGAGGCCACTGGTCCACCTAGCACATCCCGAGTCTGGTGTCTCTTGGGGCTTTCTCCTTCTGCTGTCTGCTCAGGAAATTCTGAGACTCTCAGGTCAAAATCTTAGCATGACCCTGCGGCTGTCTAGGTGAGTCTCAGGCTGCAATGGACTGGTTTAGGAGGGACATTGTGAGAAGGGCCTTTGGCACTGAAATATACTATGTGCTAAAGTCAAGCTTTTTGGACTGGAAAGGTCCCAGATCTTCCTGGTCATCTGTATTTGTCTTCTGTTGAGACCACGAAGGAGCTGCTGAAAAGGACTTTAGGGGAAGGGGCTGGAAGGGAGACTTGGAGTCATCTATAACCTGGTCTATATCCAGGTCTATGCTGCATCTACATTATTCAGACACAGACAGGTGAATCCCACCCCTCCCCAGGGGCCATACCATTGAGGGTAATCAGAGAGAGATGAAGTTGGGATGGATCGAATCCTTTCATCCTTTGCTCCCAGAGCAGTCAGGAAGGGATAAGGGATGGAGGGGTCTTGGATGAACTGGTGCAGTGGTTTTGGAGAAGGGTAATAGGTTTATAGATTTTAGAACTGAAGTGGTCCTTATCTATTGCCACTATTTTCCACATAGGCACCCTGAAGTCAGACACAAGTGATTAGATTTCTTAGGTAATAACTCAGAAGGGAATTAAAAGCAATTATTCTGAACCCATACCTGGTCCTTTTTATACATCAGGCTCCACAGGGTTCCCTAGATCTGTGTAAGAGCAATATTTTGCAGCCCATTAACCTCTTAAAATGCCCAGTAATATACTTAGGTGAGAAGATTTTCTGATTGAATCACAGAATCCATCAATGTCACAGACCATTGAATAAAATCCTGTGATAAATATTTTGGCCTTGGTGAGAAGAATCAGGGACCCTTCTGGAGGCAGGTGAGTCTGAGGTGAGATGGGTAGGGGCATTCTTACCAGAGCCACAAGGGAAGTTTGCAAGGTCTTGTGCAGCCCAATGACCCTCCCACCTGAAGTTTGACACTCTCTTTTTAGGTTCATTCTCTGAAGACATTTTCTCTTTTGATGAATCTGATTTCATCCTGGCTTCACTTTTCTCCTTCCCAACTTGATTAAGTTGAATGTTCAGTCTCAATTTAAGGAGGGAATGTATGTCTTAACATAGAGGCATCTCTCAACTTATAAGTGTATCTGATTAGTGAACATCTAGTTAAGTAAATGAATGGGGGGTGGGGGAAATAGCCCCTCTGACTCCCCTAGGACTCTCTCATTGCATCTGTCTCCTCACTATACAACCATCAAACCCAAGTCAGACTCTGCCTTCTTCATGGAAAAATCCTGCATGACCCCAGGCTCATTGACCTTGCTCCTTGGTCCCTATCCATTCCTACTTCTTCTGTGGTGGGCTTTTCCCACTAAACCAATCTCTGTTACAGGTAGAGATAAAATGTATGGTGGAAGGAGGATGGGATTAGGAGACACAAGACCTGGCTGCTCAGCCCAGCTCTGTTCTTTAGACTCTACACCTCTTTAGACCTCAGTTTACTCTTGTGTAGTAAGTGGAGATTACACTATCCCATGTCTAATGTTCACCCACTTTTCAGGCCAATGACTCTACTTTTGTGTTCAACACTGGGGAGACTGGGTCTGTGAGACCAAAGGCTGAATTTGAGCCCCATGGTAAGCCTTGTTTGTCCATAAGGAAATAGGGCCATAACCTGGGCCTAAGAACAAGAGACTTGAGCTCCCTCAGTCATTGGGATGGTATGAGGAGAATCTTAGGGCTGCCTCTGAAGGAGAAGTCAAGACTGGTGGAGGCACAGTTTATGGAGAGATGAGATGAGTGGGAGTGTATTTGGGAAGGCATGTGTGCATGCTGTAGTCATGTTTCACACATATAACACACACACACACACACACACACACACACATATATATATATTTATATTAGGCATGCATATGTCTATGTTGGTGGTGTGGTGGACAGAGCACCAAGTCTGGAGTCTGGATGATATGAATTCAAATCCAGCCTCAGACATTTACTAGCTGTGTGACCTTGAGCAAATGTCTTAACCCTGATCACTTTATATCCAGAAACATCTCCAGTCATCCTGATTCGTATCTCACAGCTCAAAGTGAGGGATGATTTTGCCCAGTCCCCCTTCACTCCAATACAATTCACTACTTGTCCTGGAATCACCTCCTATGATGTCATGGTCTCCATTGTTTTCAAAGAAGATCATGACATCATCATCATTGTCATCATCATCATCATTAGTAGCAGCCGCAGCAGTAGCACATGGGATTGCATATGACTCCATGTTGCTTTGTGTGATTGTATATTAGAACTTTTTTTTTTTTGCAAGGCAAACGGGGTTAAGTGGCTTGCCCAAGACCACACGGCTAGGTAATTATTAAGTGTCTGAGACCGGATTTGCACCCAGGTACTCCTGACTCCAGGGCTGGTGCTTTATCCACTACGCCACCTAGCAGCCCCTTATTAAAATGTTTGCAAGTTTATGTGCCCATGTCTAGGTCATCTTGGTGTGTAAAGATGTTGTCTCCACCTCCTGCCTTCTTCACAATCCTAATTTCATTCAGAGCCTTCCAGGATCCAAGTTCTCTATGGATGGGTGACTGGAGTGGGTCTAGGTTGAACTTCTCTACCTCAATAGACTACAAGTAGAGGTAACTATGAGTAAAAGTTAAAATATTAAATAAATTAGTTCTCTGCTACATGCAGTGCCGTCCTTTTAAAATACATGTTGAATGAGCATAGAGAAAAACCAGTGTCATTTCAATACAAACCAACTCACACATTAAAAAGATAGGAGGAGGGCTGTGAGGAAGGAAGGGAAAGAATAGACAATACCTTCTCTGCTTCCACCACACAGCGTCCAATTTCTTAGAATCAATGTGTCTGCATTTAACTTCAATCTTTTTTCATGTAACTAAGATTCTAGAACACTCAGCTCTTTTTGAAGTGTTGATATCAAATGTCAACATCTTTGAATCTCATCTCTGATCTCTCTGCCTATTAATGTTTAATTCTTTCTCAAACATTCTGAAATCTCTTGGACGCATTGCTCACTTTTCTTTCTCTCTCATTTCCTGGTGTGATCCCCAAGCATATATGTCATATTCCACCATTACAGTCCAGGAAAATTTTATTTTAATTTTTGTATCTTTGAAGGAACAAAGACACATCATTATCCCCTGACAACTTGGGAGTTTATTTACTACATTCTACATTCATTTACTACATTACTACTACATTCTAAGGAATGAGGATACTCCTCATTCCTTAGAAAAGTTTTGAAATTTCTCTGTCAAATCATTCCCCAATTGGTAAATGGCCAGGTAGTTCTCAGATGAAGAAATTCAACTATCTACAGTCATAGGAAAAATACTCTAACTCGTTATTGATTCAAGAAATGAAAATCAAAACAACTCTGAGGGACTACGTCACATCTATCATATTTACCAATATCTTACCAATTTTAGAAAAAATCTGAAAATATTTGCACGAACTGTTGCTCAGTGAAGAGAATCAAAAGAATACTGTACACATTAACAGCAACATTGTATAACGATCAACTATGGCAAAATCTCTTCTCAGCTGTACAATAATCAAAGATAATTTAAAAGGACTGTTGATGGAAAACACCATCCATCTCCAGAGAGGTAACTAGGGAATCTGAAAGCAGACCAAAGCACACTATTTTCAATGTTTCAATTTTTTGCATTTTATGTCTTTTTGTTCTGATTCTTCTTTCACAATATGCTTACCATAGAAATATGTTTAACAGAGCTATCTATGTATAATTTATATTAGATTACTCTCTGTCTAGAGGGTGGGAGAGAGAAGGGAGGAGGGACAAAATGTGAGACTCAAAACATTACCAAAAATTTCTTGTTGAAATTAGATAGACAGACAGACAGATAGATAGATAGATAGATAGATAGATAGATAGATAGATAGATAGATAGATAGATGGATGGATGGATGGATGAATGAATAAATAAATAAATAAATTTATTTTTAAAAAACAGAAATTTCTCTGCTAATCTCTTCATTCCTCTTTCCATATCCCCCCTGTTGGGGGTTCTCATTCCATTGAACAAAATTTCTTGCTTCATTTTTTTCAAGTTCTCCTATGTTCTTGTAGCCAAGATTTATTTTTGCCCTGAGGCCATACTTGTTCCTGTATTTGTCCAATTATGCTCTTTCAGTATTATTTTGAGGCATTTGTATAGCTTTAATATTTCTTTATATCTTCTTATCCTTCTTTTGTTTGCTCCTATCTCTAGTCTTACTTTTGGATAGAGTCTGCTGCATTCCATTTTACATTGTGCTTTGTGATCTTTATTTTGTTCTCAGAAGTTTCTGCCAGGGGTTTTAATCGCCTCTTTTTGTGCCTTAGATCAGAGTGATGAAAGACCAGACTGCCCCGGTCCAAGGTCTTTGGATGGTTATTTTCAGACATGGCTCTGCTGTGATCTTTTGCTCCCTTGGGGTTTCCCTTATTGGAGAAACTGCCATTGTCTCCCTCCATTTTTAGGTTCATGTTGCCTTGCTTGAGGGTCTTCATTTCTATCAAAGAGCAGTAATTTTTTTCTATCCCTTATGTTCACCAAAGACATTTTCTTTTATAACTGAGATTATATAAACTGCTTCTTTTCTAAGGTCACGTATCTCTTTAGAATGGATTCTTGAATATGGTGTAAAGTGCTGGTCTAATTTTTGTCAGACTGCTTTCCAGCTTTTTCTGCATTCATGAGCAAATAAGATCTTTTCTAAGTAATTTCAGTCACCTGGTTTATCAAACACCTTGTCAAATGAATTAACTCTTTTCTGACTCTTCCTTGGCCATTCTGTTCTATTATTCTCTCTATTATTTGAGCAACACTAGATGCCTAAATGATGACTGCTCCCTAAGAGTATAGGTGGAGGTTTAGAAATTCTTTTACCACTTTGTCTCTTTTCATCCATTTTCCTTATCCCTTTCTACCTGTCATATACAACCTTAATTTTCCCAGTTTTAGATTTATCTATGCAGGCACATAGACACATGCACACATCATTATTGATATATGTATATGTGTATATTTATATAGTCACACAATTAGCACATATTATATGTATTATATAAATATCCCATATACTTCTATGTGTACATTTTTGTGTCTATATATGCTAACTTATGCATATTATTTTTCACCTGTTAAAAGGTAAGCTCTTTGAGGGCAGGGAATGTTTCATTTTTATCTTCCTTACAATTTAGAATACTATCTGTCACTTTCCTAATAAATATTTGATTGATTGAATCCAGAATAACTCACCCCAGGTTATTGGGATTCTAGCTGCTTCACATTTCACATCTATGTGAAAATTTCCAGTAACAAGGAATGATAAAGTTTGATCCTTGTCTAACAAATCTTCAATCCATTTGTCATAACCTAAGTATGGTTTTAGTTTGACTCCTTGATTCGTTGTTCAGCTCCTCTCCCTGCTCTTTTATTTTACTCTTGGGTCAAGTTCTGGAAGAAAATTATTTTTTTTAGTTGTTTTTTTTTGCAAGGCAATGGGGTTAAGTGGATTGTCTGAGGCTGGATTTGAACTCAGGTCCTCCTGACTCCAGGGCCGGTGCTCTATCCACTGCACCACCTAGCCACCCCTAGAAGAAAATTAAGGGGGATTAACTTCCTATCCTAGTTATAGATAAAAGTGAGCAGTTTATTAGCAATATCTTGGAGTGCGCTAGTGTTAGCAAGTACCTCTCTGGAAAAGTGCATATGGCACATTTAAATATAATCCGCATCATTAACTTTTTTCTTCATAACTTTATTAAGTCTAGCGATTCAGCAATACAATTAATATATTCCTGATTTGAGGCCTTTGGTGACTTTTCAAAGTATAAATGGAAATTCAATTATTTGCTCTACCAGGAAATAGCTTCAGTATGCTCTGGGTCACAGTGTGTCTCTAATTTTTTTCCCTCTCCCAACTCTGATATCTGAATCAATTCATATTAATGTGGTCAGAACTAGGTTTTTCTTCCTTGGCCTATAGTCTTTCCTCCTTTCCTGTTGTTTTTGATTCAGATGCCCACACTGAGCCAAAGTTTGTTTACTCTTAAATACCTTGGAACAATTTAATATACCTTGGCGGAGAGGGGCATACCTATTACTGAGGGCATAGTGAATGTTTTTTCTATTTCCATTAGTTCTTTAACCACGGGACCTCAGAGTTGCTGTCATTCCTGTCTTTCCTCTTAAGCAAAACCACTAGCAGGTAGTATAAACAAATGAACCCTATTTCCTGGAGTTCAGCTATAAGAGTCTTGAATTAAGAGTGAGAACTTTCTGAGTGCCATTCTTAAGGTTTGGGCTCCCCTTGATACTAGAATGATTCCTACAAAAAAGCTTTATCCCCCAAAGTTATCCAATATGCCCTTTTCTTATAGAGGTGAAAAAGGACTCATTATGTTCCTATGACCAGGTCTAAGCTACCCATAGAGCATCTCATGCGGATATAGATCCACAAGTTTGACTTGGCTGGTTTTGACCCAGTTCATGGATAACTAAAGATTGACCTCATTGAGAGACATTTATTGATGTCATACCCCTATTGCTCAGTCTCCCCAGTAAGCTAGGGTAGATAAGAGATGATCAAATCACTTCTCAAACAGATAGCATTCGGATTGTACATATCAGGTTTTGGTTAAGTGTGGTTAATGATAAGAGAAGGCAGGGTTTCAAGTGACCATACGTTGTATGAGGAATAACCCTGATACTTGAAGAAAATTTAAAAAGAATCAGGACATTCTCTACTTTGATGCAAACATAAACATTATGGAACAACAGAGCCATACTTATATGATGATGATCATCAATTCTCTATGTTCCTGATAATGCAATCCTAATAGTCAAATTAAACAATGTATTTCATTTTGACTTCCCATTTGCAGTTAAGGCAGAGGGTAGGAAGCAGCAGTTTCAGAGTTTGGGGAAGGGGGGCAATGTGTCCAGACCTCCCTAGTCCAAGCCCACAACTAACCCCCAAGGGATGGGAGGGTGCTGATGGGCAGGATAAACTTGGACAGGAGGGGTGGAGAGGAAAGGGAAGAAATGCTTATGGGCTGATCACCTTCTCTCTCTCTGTCTGTGGCTCTCTCTCGCTCTCTGTCTATATCTCTGTCTCTGTCTCTCTCTGACTCTGTCTATTTTTGAATCTATTTCTGTCTCTGTCTGTCTGTCAGTCTGTTTCTATTTCTCTCTGTCTCTGTCTCTCTCTGTCTCTGTCTCTCTGTCTCTGTCTCTGTCTCTCTCTCTCTCTCTCTCTCTCTCTCTCTCTCTCTCTCTCTCTCTCTCGCTTTGTCTGGCTCCTACAGTGACTACACATGAACAGATCCCTTAAAGAACTCAGCTGATCTTCTGCCATCTTCCTTATTTCATGTCCCGATGTGCCCCTGCAACCATGATACTGACATCTGAGCATGACTTTTTCCTTGCCTCACCCCTCTCAGATTCTCTCCCGAGACTCCCAGAATTGTCTCTCAGGCCTGTTCAATACCCTTGGAGCCTGTCCAGTGGAGTGTCCTTTCTAAGGAGTTCCATCTTCCCATTTTTGGCCAAAGTTTTAAGCTTCAGCTTTAGTGTTTGTCTTTCCAATGAGGAGTCCAAATAAATTTCCTTGATTATAGACTGATTTAATCACTTTACTGTCCAAAAGCACTCTCCAAAGTCTTCTCCAGAAAAACATTCAAAAGATTAGGTTATGTGAGACTCACCTTCCCTTATAGTTCAATAGTTACTGTCATCCATTGCTACTGGAAAACAAAACAAAACAAGACAACATACAGTTTAGGCTAAATGGACTCCTTATGTGATTTTTAAAAATGCTGGGAAAATGGTGAAAAAAAAGTTTGGAAGAAAGTAAAATGAACTCCAAATGAGTAAACAGTTTACATATAAATGGTGAATGTATTCACAAATTGAAGGACCATAGATGAAATTAACTGTGACATCTATGAAGATGGAAAGAATTCATGACCTCTCTAAAGAGATAGAGAAGAGCACAGAAGGTCAATGGCCAATTTTGAGTCCTTTAAACTCAAAATGTTTTTGCAAGAGCAAAACCTATCCAACAATTAAAAAGAGAGTTATATAGATGGAAAAAATATTGGATCAAGTTTATCTCATAAAAACCTCATTTCTAAGATACATAGGCAATGGCTTCAAACTTTGAATTATAAGATCCATCTTCAGTTTATATGAATAAGCAATTTTTAGAAGAATGAAATCAATCAATAATAATGTGAAAATGCTCAAGATAACCACTAATTAGAGAACTGAGAATTAAAAGAATTCTGAAGCTCAACCTCCCAGCTGTCAGATTATCAAAACCGACAAAAGACAAAAATGACAAATACTTTGCCAGAAACAAGTACGGCAATTCAGTTTTGGAAGAAGTGTGAGCTGGTTCACCCTTTCTAAATTTTTTAAATGTCTGAAAGAAATCAGAGAAATAGGAAACCACTCCTCTGGTTGCAACTCCTTCTGTTCAATCAGTTAAGCAATAAGCATTTATTAAGCACCTTTGTTATTCCAGACCCAAAGCTAAGCCCTGAGGATACCCAAGTTAAAGACAATCCCCATAAGAGAAGAGACAAAATGCAAATAGCTATTATAATTATACAAGAAATTGTGAAAAAGACAAGGGATGAGGATTTTAAGGGCCTGTGAAATCCCTCCACATGGATAGTGACTTGCACAAGTATCAGGGTACGGTTTGAGCAAGAGAGGAAGACCAAGGAGTCAACCTGTGGCACAGCTTTTGAAGGCTGGCTATCCATATGTATGGAGTGAGTGACACTGACCTGAAGGTGACCAGAAACAGGAGATTTCTAAGAGATGGTGGCCAAGTGTGGGTTTGGGGATGACTTTGAGGATGACCACTCCTCCTCCCAGATCAGGGCTCATGGGGTATGCTAGATGGAGCCCCCTTTACCATTGAGAATTTCATAGTCTGCTTACTGTAAATAGATAGGGGAAGTAGTGTTAAAAAGATCAAGGAGAAAGGCTGGGTTATTACAGTGCGATGCCCATGGAAAGGGAGGGTCAAGGAGAGAAGGGTTTGGAAAAGATGAAAATTTTGTGATGGGCAAGGGATTTGTGGTCTCAGGCAGAGATTCTGTTTCACTAAGATTAGGGGAATGGAGGGATGGGATGAAGTGGTTGCTTATTGGACTGAGGAGGTCTCAAGTCCCGTGGTAGTTAGGACAGCCTTGGCACAGTGTTCTAAGTACCAGCCCTGGGGAGTGAGCCTTAAAAACCTGGAGACTGAACTGGCCTTACTTCTCAAATGGGCTCAGTTTTTTGGTTTCTTAAGAAATAACCAGAAGACACTGGTAATGATGCCAGTTAGATCCCAGATCTCAGATCTTCCTGGACATCTGCATCTGCCCTCTGTTGAATTCATGGAAGAACTGAGGGAAAATACTTTCAGGGGCAGGGGCTGGAGGGGGAGGAAGCATGCATGACCTGAATTTCTCTTACAGGGACCTTGGTCGACATTCTCTCTCATGTCTCTGCCACTCTATGAGGGATGGCGGGAGCCTGTGAAGGAGGGTGTCTTCTGGATACCAGAGGCCTGAGAGCCCCTGAAACTTGGGCACAGGGGGAAGAAAGGCACAGAGCTAAGTTATTAGAGCCCCAGCTTGGACAGTCAGAGGAAGCAAGATGGCCTGGGCCTTATAACATTCTAAGAGTCCAGAGAGCCTGGGCCAGTCCATGGTCAGGGATGCTGAGAGATTGCCAGTCTGAGGGGGCAGGGTGGGGTAAGAGCAAGGCTGGATGAAGACAGGGTCAGTTCAGTTGAGGGACAATGGAATGGAGAGGTATGGGACTGAGGGGGAGGGGCAAGAGCCAGGCATCTGGGCCTCTTCATCCCCAAGCCCAGGACTTTGTACCTTCTGGAAGAACAAGTTCGTGAGTCCTGAAATAGAAGATGAAGATTATAGTTGGTAGATGGCCAACCTGGAATCAGGAAGACCTGAGTTCAAATCTGGCTTCAGACTCTTCCTGGCTGTGTGTAACTTCATCTTTGCCTCAATGTTCTGAATTGTTAAATAAGAATGATAAGATCACAGACTTCGAGGTTTGTGAAGATCCAATGAGATAATTTTGTAATGTGCTTGCCACATAGTAGGCACTGTACAAAAGTCATTTTTATTATCTGTGACTTTGGTGAAGATAAATTCTAGTCCATGAGGTCCAAGCCCCAAGGACAGATTTTTGAGCACTGACTCTGGGCTCTTTTTTCTCTCTTCCAGTCTTCACTTGATCTGTCCCCAAGTCATGTATCAGGTCCTGTTGTGTCACTGGGGTAGGGGACTTGGGGGTAGGAAAAGTGATCCTTGTCACATCACCTGATTATTTGGCAATGTTTAATCTCTGGAAGGCAGGGACCCTGGAGACCTTAGAGAAGAAAGAGCTAGGCTTTTCTCAAGTTAAGTTCTCCCTGAAGAATCTGGGGATCCAGGCCTTTGGGATCTGTTGCTTCATTCACAGGGAGACCTTCAATCCTCAAGTCTAGTCTGAATCCAATGAGACCCTGGGAATCAGATGACAGTGAGAATGAGCAGGTCAAGGCCTGGGGACAAGAGCAGGTGCTGGGATCTTGGGTGATGGGGGCATAGACAGTTTTGGAGGGATCAGTATTTGTTATTGTGTGGGGAACTGGAGGAAAGTGGAGCCTCCAAGGGATGAGGTCACCTGTGGAGGTGACCCTGGCCCATGGGGAATGAACTAGGCTGGAGGCGGTGAGTGAGAAAGTTCTGCTTCTGTCCCCTCCAGGGGATATTTACCACCCTTTTGAAGTCTTTGGTGTGGTAAGACCCTGTCTAGAAGGTAGGCCCTGCAGAGAAAACTCCAGAAACCGCCACTGAGGATTTCTAATGAAAACCTAGACTAGCGTGGGGTCCCTATTTTCATATTGGTGAACTCTCTAGATTCTCTTCTAGTTTAAAATACACGAACCTAATCATTCTTATTCTTCAGTTCTCTTTTTCCTCTCTGACTTTGCTTCTCTTTCTCTCTCTCTCTCTCTCTCTCTCTCTCTCTCTCTCTCTCTCTCTCTCTCTCTCTCTCCTCCTTCTATTTTATTGTTTTTGCTTACAAGGAGAGGTCTAAAGTTTTCTAATGAAAAATCCTGGAGGATGGGGTTCCTGGAGCACTTTTACTTCTGATTATCTGTGCAGGGTTGGAGTAGGAGAGAACTGTGTAATACCAAAGAAAATAACCTACATTTCCTAGGGTTAGAGTTAAGGTGTCCATGAGAGGCAAAAGGCAACAAGGGGCCATGGGAGACAAAAGAGGTAAGGGAAATTCATCCAAGACTAGTTAACTTCCCATTTCCCAGAGAAGATTCTAGGTTCTTTGTTTTCACTATCAGAGTTCCTTGGCCAGCCCTGTCTCTTAGCCTGGTCTAGCCCCATGATGTCATCAGTAGGGATAGTGACCTGCCTGTGGCAGGGGCCACTCCGAGGGGTTTGATCTGTACAAAGATGGGGAAGAGACACCCATGGGCACCATGGACTTCCCTCAGAATGGAGCTTTGGAAGGTCTCGGTGCTGCTGTCACCTAAAGGCATTCCTGCCTTGGAACTATCCAGTGATTCCCTGGAACTGATGATATACAATGAGAAAGAGAGAGATACTGAAGTTTCCTTAGCCTAGAAATGGGGATTAGGCAACAGCAAGGGGAGGGGGGGAGGGGATGAAAGAAGGAGAGCAGGGAAAGGGAGAGAGAGGGACAGAGAGAGAGAGAGAGAGAGAGAGAGAGAGAGAGAGAGAGAGAGAGTTAGAGAAAGTGAGAGAGAATGGGAAAAGTATCGCATTCTTATATGCTACTGAGAAACTACAAGAAATTAAAAAGATAATTCCTCTTCTCTGGGAACTGATATACTAACAGATGAAAAGGGCATATATCAAAATTGTATATATAAAAATCATGTCATGATGTATATGTGCATCATCCCAGGTGAGAAGATAGCTGGCAGGGGGGGTGAGAAGCCCAGAGAGGGAGAAGTAGATCATTGATTTAAGGAAGCATGACCAAGGTGCCTCTGGAGATCGTGGTTGAATCAGGAGATCTCCAATCTTAGGAGACAAACTTGTAGCTCTGACCTGGAGACAGAGGAAGAGACATACGAGAGACTTTGTATCTACCTCGGTTTGGGGCTATATGCTCCATGAATACAGAGTCAATGCATGATGATTTATCATTGTCATCTTTCTCATGGAGAAGAGACCTTGATGCGGGAAGGATAGGAGTTCAAATCCAGCCTCAGACACTTGACTCTTCCTAGCTGTGTGACCATGGGAAAGTCACTTTACCCTGGTCACCTTGCTTCCAGGACTATCTCTTGTCATCCTGATTCATACCTGGCCACTGAACCCAGATGGTTCTGAAGGAGAAAGTGAGACTGGTGACTCACTACATCTTTCCCTCCCCTCCCCCCCCACCCACTCAAATCCAATTCATTTGCTAGTCATGACAGCACCTCCCTGATGTCATGGTCTTTGAGAATGAAGGATAAACATCATCATATAAGAGTGCAGGATACTCCTTCTAATGGTCATATATTTTCTTTGGAAACCCAAGTTTGAAGACCTCCAGAAATTCACCTTTATTCAGCTGAAAAGGATCTTTAAGTGAGCAGTAAATAGCATCTTCTAAACTTCTCACAGAACTCATATTCTCTCCACTGGTCTTACATTGGAACACAGACATAAACCTCTCTTCTTCCCCCAAGAAGTAGGAGAGAACACAAAGCATATTCATTGGTTTTCTGTAGATTCCTGGTATATGGTATCTAGTTGTATTTCTGACATTTTATATCAACTCTGGTCTACCTGATTTGACCCTAATGACATACCTATGAAAGGATTCTGTCCCTTCTGGCAAAACCCATTACCCTTAAACCTGTGAAAATTCATTGTGGCTTTTATTAGATATTATGTTATTATCTTAATTATCTTCAAACAAGATTCTGAACATTTTTGATTCCATTTGGTCAATGTGTGAGGAAGGTGGGAATATGCATAAAGGTATAAGAATTGAAATATCTTAAATATCATTCCTGGGATGTGTTTTTGGACTTGCCTGTAATGCATTCCTACCCCATTTTTGCCACATTTTTTCAAAATTCCATATCTTTTTTTACAACTACATATATTAATAAACCTTGACTAAATGGAAATATATCATAATATATGACCATGAATGACCAGGCACTATTATGAGAAAAGAGGAAGAATAATGATTTAGTCATTGGGAAAAGAAAACACCAAGAAGCAAATCATCTGGCTGTAGGGTGAGGATACTCAGTGAGAATGTGGAGATCAAAGATGAGATTTTGTTCACTAAGCTGAGGTTAATGGCACCCTGAAATGGCACAGTCTGTGTCCTTTTGACTTGTGTCTCATACCTAAGGGCTAGAGGAAGTCCTCCAAGTTCTGATTTCCTGGTGTCATCTCTTCCACTCTCCCTTAGAACTTATCCCTGTCAACTATCTGCTTAGATGACTTAATCATGGTTGGTTCCAAGTTGAGGAGGAGAATACAAGCATGCTAAGGATGACACAGAAGCCAGGGAGGGAGAAATGAAGACAGAGAGGATGAGGAGTAAAAGTATTGCTCTAGAGTCAAAAACCATTATCCCCTCCCTGTTTGAGTCTCTGTTAAGTGTGGAGGACACAGGGTCACAGCAAGATGTTAGCAGTTGAGGAAATGAACTGTTTTCCTGCTACTTTAGACCTCTCCTTGTAAGCAAAAACAATAAAATAGAGGGAGGAGATAGAGATAGAAAGAGAGAGAGAGAGAGAGAGAGAGAGAGAGAGAGAGAGAGAGAAAGAAACAAAGTCAGAGAGGAAAAAGAGAACTGGAGAATAAGAATGATTAGGTTCATGTATTTTAAACTAGAAGAGAATCTAGAGAGTTCACCAATATGAAAATAGGGACCCCATGCTTCATTCAAATATCAATAAATATTTTCAATAGCATACAATCCAAGGAATTTGTTCTTTAACTGCTAAACTGACCAGCATAGGGTGTGGTGATAGCAAGGAAAAGCCAAAATGAGAAAGTGGAAAAGATGGAGGTGTAGCCAATGGGGATAAGAATATTTCTGCAGGCTACATTGGGGCAGGGATGGCGAGTGTAGATTCAGTTCTCAATGAACCCAGAATATTCTTACTTTTGTCCCTTTGCCCATTTGGCAAACATTCTTCTGTCCATCATGACCAATCCATCCCACAACCTCCTGTAATAAGAACTAAGTTTGGAACCAGATAGGTGAGGAGATATTGCCCCCAATTCTGTGAGATCTGCCTTATCTGGACATACCTACCTGGCTCCAGTCTGTAGTCCGCCTCTGCTCAGTTAAAGCCACTAGCTCTGGACTGGCCTGAGGAAGCAGCATGCCCCCCACATTCATCTCCCTGCTCTGTTTTGGTGAGTCCCAAAGCTGATCTTTACTAATGTGGTGGGGGTGAAGGCATTTTGAAGATAGCCTAGTGAGTGATCTTTAACTATAAATCCTTCTCTAGTGAGAAGTCTTCTGAACAGAGTAAGAGCCAGGTCCTACTGAGACCCAGTTGATTGGGGATAGAAATTGTTGAAGAGTGAAGTGAGGATGGACAGCGGGGAATTGGAAGTGGAGACACTTATATTGGAACTTGTTTTACAGGACTCAGTCTTGGTCAAGCAATGGAGGCAGATAATGGTTAGTGTTTGAAAATCTCCTTCCATTCTCCCAACATTTCAGGCTTCACAGAGATGAGCTAACTGAGCAATTAGAAAGATGTTCTCGGAGAATACGCTCTAACTCTGGGAGTGGGAAAATAAAACTCAGGATGCCAGTTGGGAAGAAGCAATTCCCTGGAATCCTAACTGTCTTCTTTCCATTATTCCCCTTTTTGTGCTGTACCCCAAATCTGGGACCCTCTGACACTAGGAGCCACTAGGAAATGAGAACCCCTAGCTACTAAAATTCGGAGATGTCTGAAAATTGCCAAATATGACTCTGGGGGAAACTGAGCTCCCTTCTGGGCTTCTGGAAGCCAGACACATTTAGGGAATTAGGATTGCTGCTAAAGACAAAGGTCATGATAGACAAGGGAGAATGTGGTGAAATGTGGGGGGAGAGGGAAGTGAAAATCTCTTCTATTGGGATAGTGGAAGTTCATGCTGAAAGTTGTGTCTTAGAAGTCAGTATAGGAAAAAGTAAGTTGATATACCTAATGGGAGGATACCTCGTCACTGGTGAAGGCCCTGGAGCCTTTGCTCCTGTCAAGACTTGGGTCTCACTTATGAATATTGCTTTTAAGGTTAACCCAGTCTATGAATTTAAAGTCAATTGGACAAAACCATATAGATTATAAGACAAATCCCAGAAATATATTAAAAGGTGATATGCATAGTATGTGTATGTGCATTAGACACATACATGCAAATATTTAATATATAAATATGTATATGTGCATGCATATATCTATATATTTGCTGGGGAAATAATTAGTCTCTGGTAGAGGAAAGATCCAGGAATTATCATGTAGCAGAATTTTGAAGGAAAAGAAAGGATCTGAGAGATCTAGATAACTTGGGACTGTGGTTTAGTTATGGAGAATAGCTCAGCTAAAGGAGTAGATGAGGGACATGGAGCATTGTATGGGAAGAATGGGGTGAACATTGGTTTGACTTGACTCAAAGTGTGAAAAAGGAGTAAAAAAGGACTATAAGGCTGGAGCTAGGTCTGAAAGAGTTTTGAAAGGAAATAAAAATGACATTTGCATTTTGGGGCTCTTTTTTATTTAAATTTATTTTTATTAAAGATATTATTTGAGTTTTACATTTTCCCCCAATCTTGCTTCCCTCCCTCCTCTGCCCCACAGAGAGCACTCTCTCAGTCTTTACTTTGTTTCCATGTTGTACCTTGATCCAAATTGGGTATGATGAGAGAGAAATCATATCCTTAAAGATAAGAGAAGTCTAAGAGGTAACAAGATCAGACAATAAGCTATCTGTTATTTTTTTCAAATTTAAAGGGAATAGTCCTTGCACTTTGTTCAAACTCCACAGCTCCTTATCTGGATACAGATGGCACTCTCCTTTGCAGACAGCCCAAAATTGTTCCCGATTGTTGCCCTGATGGCATGAGCAAGTCCTTCAAGGTTGAGCATCACTCCCATGTTGCTGTTAGGGTGTACAGAGTTTTTCTGGTTCTGCTCATCTCACTCAGCATCAGTTCATGCAAATCCCTCCAGGTTTCCCTGAAATCCCATTCCTCCTGGTTTCTAATAGAACAATAGTGTTCCATGACATACATATACCACAGTTTGCTAAGCCTTTCCCCAATTGAAGGACATTTACTGGATTTCCAATTCTTTGCCACCACAAACAGGGCTGCTATAAATATTTTTGTACAAGTAATGTTTTTACCCTTTTTCCTCATCTCTTCAGGGTATAGACCCAGTAGTGGTATTGCTGGGTCAAAGGGTATGCACATTTTTGTTGCCCTTTGGGCATAGTTCCAAATAGCTCTTCAGAAGGGTTGGATGAGTTCACAGCTCCACCAACAGTGTAATAGTGTCCCAGATTTCCCACATCCCTTCCAACAATGATCATTATCCTTCCTGGTCATACTGGCCAATCTGAGAGGTGTGAGGTGGTACCTCAGAGAAGCTTTAATTTGCATTTCTCTAATAATTAATGATTTTGAGCAATTTTTCATATGGTTATCGATTACTTTGATCTCCTCATCTGTAAATTGCCTTTGCATATCCTTTGACCATTTGTCAATTGGGGAATGGCTTTTTGTTTTAAAAATATGACTCAGTTCTCTGTATATTTTAGAAATGAGTCCTTTGTCAGAATCATTAGTTGTAAAGATTGTTTCCCAATTTACTACATTTCTTTTGATCTTGGTTACAGTGGTTTTATCTGTGAAAAACCTTTTTAATTTAATATAATCGAAATTATCTAATTGGATTTTGGTGATGTTCTCCAACTGTTCCTTAGTCATAAACTGCTCCCCTTTCCATAGATCTGACAGGTAGACTTGTCCTTGATCTTCTAATTTGCTTATGGTATTGTTTTTTATGTCTATGTCCTGTAACCATTTGGATCTTATCTTGGTAAAGGGTGTGAGGTGTTGGTCTAAGCTAAGTTTCTTCCATACTAACTTCCAATTTTCCCAGCAATTTTTATCAAAGAGGAAGTTTTTATCCCAATGGCCAGACTCTTTGGGTTTATCAAACAGCAGCTTACTATAATCATCTCCTGCTTTTACACCTAGTCTATTCCACTGCTCCACCACTTTATTTCTTAACCAATACCAAACAGTTTTGATGACTGATGCTTTATAATATAATTTTAGATCAGGTAGGGCTAAGCCACCTTTGTTTGCATTTTTTTTTCATTAAGCTCCTGGCAATTCTTGACTTTTTATTTCTCCATATGAATTTACTTGCAATTTTTTCTAACTCATTAAAGTAATTTTTTGGAATTTTGATTGGTAGGGCACTAAACAGGTAGTTTAGTTTTGGTAGAATTGTCATTTTGATTATATTAGCTCTCCCTATCCATGAGCAGTTGATATTTGCCCAGTTATTTAAGTCTGATTTAATTTGTGTGAGAAGTGTTTTATAATTGTTTTCAAAAATGATTCTGAGTCTGTCTTGGCAAATAGACTCCCAAGTATTTTACGCTGTTTGAGGTTACTTTGAATGGGATTTCTCTTTCTAGCTCTTCCTGCTGTTTCTTGCTAGACATATATAGAAAAGTTGAGGATTTATGAGGGTTTATTTTATAACCTGCAACTTTGCTAAAATTGCTAATTGTTACCAGTAGTTTTTTAGATGATTTCTTGGGATTCTCTAGGTAGACCATCATGTCATCTGCAAAGAGTGAGAGTTTTGTCTCTTCCTTCCCAATTCTAATTCCTTTAATTTCTTTTTCTTCTCTAATTGCTGCTGCTAACATTTCTAATACAATATTAAATAGTAGTGGTGATAATGGGCACCCTTTTTTCTCCCCTGATCTTATTGGGAATGCCTCTAGCCTCTCCCCATTGAATATAATGTTTGTTGATGGTTTCAGATAGATACTGCTAATTATTTTAAGGAACAGTTCATTTATTCCTACACTCTCTAGTGTTTTTAATACGAATGGATGCTGTATTTTGTCAAAAGCTTTTTCAGCATCTATTTATATGATCATATGATTTCTGATAGGTTTGTTGTTGATATAATTGAGTATACTAACAGTTTTCCTACTATTGAACCAACCCTGCATTCCTGGAATAAATCCTACTTGATCATAATGTATTATCCTGGTGATGACTTGTTGTAATTGTTTTGCTAACATTTTATTTAGGATTTTTGCATCTATATTCATCAGGGAGATAGATCTATAATTTTCTTTCTCTGTTTTAACTCTTCCTGGTTTAGGTAACAGTACCATATTTGTTCTGTAGAAAGAGTTAGGCAAAGTTCCATCTTTCCCTATTTTTCCAAAGAGTTTATATAGGACTGGAACCAATTGTTCCCTAAATGTTTGGTAGAATTTACTTGTGAATCCATTAGGCCCTGGAGATTTTTTTTTAGAGTTTTCAGTAATGGCTTGCTGAATTTCTTTTTCTGAGATAGGGTTGTTTAGGTATTTAATCTCTTTTTCATTTAACCTGGGCAACTTATATTTTTGTAAATATTCATCCATTTCACTTAGATTATCAAATTTATTGGCATAGAGTTGGGCAAAATAGTTTCAAATTATTACTTTAATTTCCTCCTCATTGGTGGTGAGTTCACCTTTTTCATTTATGATACTAGCAATTTGGTTTTCCTTCTTTTTTTTTAATCAAATTGACCAGAGGTTTATCAAATTTATTGGTTTTTTCATAATACCAACTTTTGGTTTTATTTATTAATTCAATAGTTTTTTTGCTTTCAATTTTATTAATTTCTCCTTTAATTTTTAGAATTTCTAATTTGGTACTTAATTGGGGATTTTTGATTTGTTCTTTCTCTAATTTTTTTAGTTGCATGTTTAGTTCATTGATTTCCTCTTTCTCCAATTTATTCATATAAGCATTTAGAGCTATAATATATCCCCTGAGAGTTGCTTTGAATGAAGCCCATAGGGTTTGGTATGTTGTTCCATTATTATCATTATCTAGGATAAAATGGTTAATTCTTTCTATAATTTGTTTTTTGGTCCACTCATTTTTTAAAATGAGGTTATTCAGTTTCCAATTTATTCTGGGTCTATATCTCCTTGGCTCAGTATTGCATATGACTTTTATTGCATTGTGATCTGAGAGAGATGTATTCACAATTTCTGCCTTTCTGCAGTTGATCATTAGGTTTTTATGTCCTAGTACATGGTCAATTTTTGTATAAGTTCCATGTACTGCAGAGAAAAAGATATATTCCTTCCTATCCCCATTCAGTTTCCTCCATAAGTCTACCATATCTAATTTTTCTAACAATCTATTTACCTCCCTAATTTCTTTCTTGTTTGTTTTATGATTCGATTTATCTAGATCTGATAGCGGGAGGTTGAGGTCTCCCACTATTAGAGTTTTGCTCTCTATGTCTTCCTGTAATTCTTTCAGCTTCTCCTCTAAGAATTTGGGTGCTGTCCCACTGGGTGCATATATATTCAATATTGAAATGACTTTATTATCTATGGTACCTTTTAGGAGGATAAAGTTTCCTTCCTTATCTCTTTCAACACTATCTATTTTTGCTGCTGCTTTGTCTGAGATAAGGATTGCTACTGTTTTTTTTTACTTCAGCTGAAGCAAAATATATTTTGCTCCAACCTTTTACCTTTACTCTATATGTATCTCTCTGCTTCAGATGAGTTTCTTGTAAGCAGCATATTGTAGGATTCTGGTTTTTAATCCACTCTGCTGTTTGCTTATGTTTTAAGGGAGAGTTCATCCCATTCACATTCAAGGTTATGATTACTAATTCTTTATTGCCCTCTGTGCTATCTTCCCTCTGTATTTTTCCCCCTTTCCCCCATTTTATCCATATTCCCCAGTCTTTTGTTTCTGAAAACCACCCCCTTCAGTGTTTTTGCCCTCCTATATCACACCCTCTGTACTCTGTGCAACAGAGTTTTCTCACTGCTGCTTCAAACACAGCCCTGACAATTCCTGGGTCAAGAGGTCTGGACCACCTTCATTGCCATGGATCAAGGCACCACAGGGACCCAGGCACTCTGCGGGTTGTTATTGGAAGGCTAGAACTGGTTTGCTCAGGAGCATTGTGACCAGCCAGCTGTAGTGAAGTTCTTTCCATCCCCTGGTCCAGCAAAACAGACCTTTCCTTTGGATTCTCCATGTTGTCTTGGACTTGGAAATTATATCATTCAGTCTTTCTGTGGGTTTTTCTCCTCTAAATTTTGATTAGAGTCATAATTTTATGGCTTTTGGAGCTTTTGGGGATGTTTCTTGGAATTCCTGCCCTTAACCTACCATCTTACTTTAGCCCCCCATCTCTCTTTTCCAAACTTTTCTCCTTCAACTCCCATTTGTCACTAACTGACCACTCAACAATTTAATACGAGGTTGGAGAGGATGAAGATCTCCAGGAAATTACCTACATCTTTTTGAATAAAAGGGTCCTGAGTGAGGCACAACCAGCAGTCCATCCAATGGCAGCAGCAGAGCCCACAGTCTATGCTTCTCTGGCCCTGCATTGTGTGGCAGAAATGGACTCATCAGTGAAAAGTGACTGTCATCTAGATCCAGGGAAGAAGAAGCAATCAAAATTAAATTTTCTTTGAGATGTGGCTTAATGGATAGGGCACTGACCTGGAGTCAGAAATATGGCTGTTGTTCAGTCATTTCAAACATGTCTAACTTTCGGTGAAACAATTTTGAGGTTTTATTAGCAAAAAACCAATGGAGTACTTTCCCATTTGCTTCTCCACTTCATTTTACCAATGAAAAACTTAGGCAAAAAAGAGGTTAGAGATATATCCTGGTTCATATAGCTTCTATGTGTCTGAGGTCAGATTTGAATTCATGAAGATGAGTCTTCCTGTCTCTATATCCATAACTCTATTTATGTGCCATCTTGGTGCCCTGGACTTAGAAGGACATCAATTGATCCAGGGTAAGTTACTTGACCTTTGCCTCAGTTTTTCTAAACTGTAAAATGGGAATAATAGTTGTACTTAACTCTCTGGATTGTTGTTTTGAGACTCAGGTGAGATAATTGATGTAAGTAAAGTAGTTTTTCAAACCATAAATAGATATTCTGTATATTATTATTATTTTAAAAAATTACTCTCTGCTCTCCAGCCTAATTTTATTTGTTCTAGAACATAACTTTTTATTCTTGGAACAATAATTTTCAGCCTAGGAATAGGTTGGGAGAAAAAGAAAATAGACAAGTTTTTAGTAAATTAAATTTATTTAAATTACACAAGGGAATAAACAGAAATGTAAAACTTAAAGAAATAAGAGGAGAATGGTGGAAGAGCAAACCTAGAACACACAGGACCTATATCTGACAAAATAGTCTTTGATTAATTAATATGTTTTACAGAATTAAACAGCAGAAAGGGAAGGTAGGCGTATCATGGAGGTGAGTGGAGGTCAATGAAGGAAGTTAATATGTAACTGTAACCTGATTGAGTCCTGATCAAGGTCAAGGGAACAACAAAGGGATGATCACTCTGACATCTTTCTTCCAGTTTAAGTGCTACTGGAGAATGGGGAATTTGGCAAAAGGAAGAGAATGGTATAGGAATGAAAGGGGAAAGTTTATTGCCCAATGGTGGCAGGAGATCCCACCAAAAAGTAATCTCACGGTGGGGGGCTAATTAAAAATATAAAATGATAAGAGACTGGTCTAGGGGGAATTCACACTCAGGAGAACATGTAGTCCTCTGATACAAAGTACCTCCACCTTTTGTTCCAGAAGACAAGATATTGGAATTACTGGGATCAAGAATGACCTAGAATATGGGGAATTCATGGACTTTAGGGAGGTAGATGGGATGGAGAATGGCAGCGGGGGGGGGTAGAGGGTATAATTTGATTGTTTTGTTAGGGTGTGGGATGTTTTCTACTATGGAACATCTTTCTAACTTCATGAACTCATATTTCTAAATATGAGGGAGAACAGAAAAGAGGCAAGTTATGTCAAGGCAAAGATAATGAAATTTACTAGAAGAGGGAGCTTAAAGTAGGAACTTCAGAAGTTTTTATTTTATGATGAAAACAAAGAGTTAGAGAAGGAATTAATAAGTGTATGGACAATGGCTCAAAGAATAAAAGAATAAAATTTCAGAATACACTGGAAGGGAAGAAAATGAGTGGAGAGAACAAGGTAAATATGTTTCAAAAATGCTAACAAGGCAGTTGGAGGGGAGTAATGGAGAAAGTTTTTGAATTAGCCACAACTGATAGAGGAAAAAGCAATTTGCTACTTGTTAACTAAATACATACAAGAAATTAAAAAGAAATCAGTAATTTAGGGAAAACTCCAAACCCATAGAAAGGGGTGAAAAATGAGAATAAGGCTATTGGGGGAAGAGAACTTATGAGATTTTTTATGAGTTTTTAAGGTATATTCCATAAAACTATGGAAAGGAATACAGTTTTGACTTAAAAGAGGAAGGGAGACCTCCCCAAAATAAGTCCTAATCATACAAACTATTCTAAAAGAAACCAATCTAATTCTCATAAACTTAAATGTGAATAGATTAAAGAATTCCATATAGGGTGATTT